>NW_015622183.1:17940-176388 GCF_000836295.1 Verruconis gallopava | reverse complement strand
AGTCTCATCTGCCAAGGCTGAGACTCGTGCAGAAGTCTCACATGCCAAGACTGAGACTCGTGCAGAAGTCTCACATGCCAAGACTGAGACTGCCACTTGGCATTGCTTGGCAATGACCCATGTTACCCTGGCTGTACTGACAAGTACGCCGTAACAATCCTTTAGTACCTAGTACTTTATTACTTTGCCCTTTTTACTTTTAAGCTCGTGCTGGATCTGTACTTTCTAACGAAACAGAAGTCCGCTTAAGAGAACTGAGAACCAGAGCGCAATTGACCATGGGAGAGCGGACTGCAGTATCGGGCCCGGACTTTGCACATGGCTTACGAAAATATCGTCGAGCTTGCATTTGTCGATCTTTCGTCCGGAATGCCCTCCGACCCCAAGCTTTCCTTTCCAGCTCTATCCGCTTAAGCGAGGAAGCACCCAGAAATCAGAGTATACCATTCTACTATTAGGAGGTTGAATCCCGGGATAAGGCAGTGGTATTTAACGAATTTGGCATTCGTCGCGGCCGGATTCGAGCGGGGAACAAGCATCACTTAGCAGCCAAACCGGAGCACCTACAGAATAACAAGTCAATAGGACTATATACGTCGTGGAGCATTTCCCGATCGGGTTTTCTCAGCCTCGCTAGGTCATCCACGCCAGGTTTAACATGCGTTCAGCTTTTGTCCGAGGAACGATGCCTCTGCGGGGCAACAAAGGCAATCTTCGTTTGTTCGACCCTCCTTTTCATGTTCAGTCTAAGTTCTGAGCCAGAACGATTAGACTGAATCTCAGATCGCCGCCTCCAGCAGCGGCCTCGCGTCTCAAAAATGCGCGAACACCTAGCTCCAACGCCTTCTCCCCCAAGACGTCCTCTCCTTCGGGTAGCTGACCACGGTCAAGCGGGCCTTTTCTACGACCATCCATCTCCCACAAGTGGTTGTCCTCTGTCTTGACGAAACAAACAAAATGCAGGTCGACGTTGTTGTCTGCCGCTGGCGCTGCCGTGTCACCGATCGTTGCAGCGCTTCTGTGTGCAGACTCGAGAGCCTGAGACTCGTAAAGCAGATCAGCGCGCTCAGATGGCTTAAGTGGGATTGCCTTCTTCAGCAAGTCGTGCAGATCTGAATCCTTTTTGATAAACGACCGGACAACCCCATTGCTCACCGCATGGAGGAGGCCAATAAGACCACATGCGTTGCCAATGGTCTGTTTGTACCAGACGACAGGCTCATTTTCGCCCGAGCCGTCGTACTCTGGCCTGTTTTGATCCTCTTCTCTCCGGAACTTCTCGTATGTATCGGTAACGGGAAAGATCAGCAAGAGGGCGTGCGCCGGGCGGGGGACGAATTCAAGAAGAGAGGGTTCGTCGATGCTCCACACATCCTGGAAGCTGAGATCCTGGGACAAGCCAAGCTTGTACATCAGCGAGTTCATGACGTCTGGGTTATTTTCTGCCAAAACATCAGTTAACACATAGCTCGTCCTCTCGATACTTGTGGAGAGCAGTGCCACGCACCGAGCGGAATGAAACGCTTTCTCGACGGAGGGACATCTGGACTATCCATCTTGTGGTGCTCGGCGTTCTCGTGTTCGGTCGAGACCATGGTCACATAATCTCGAGCGCGGATGGATGCAGAGAAACAACCGAGTTATATAGCGCGCCTGTGTCAGAAAAAGATCTGGCAGGGCGTAGGCAGTTGCAGGCAGCCAGACCCACGCACCGTGAGCCGCAGGCACAGGCAAGCGGATGACGTCCTGCCCCGCGCCGGACCCCCCTGCAGACAGGACGCCCCCTCGCCAAGCGTGGCGGCACCTCAACGCGCTTTGGGTCTGCCAGGCAAAGCACAACGTCTTGCCCCTCCACATTGTTCGATTGCTCTGTCCGTGATACAAAGTCATGCACAGAAACGCCTGCCAACGGCAACCAGAGCCCTGCTCCTTGAAGCATGAGAGTCTAATCACCATCTGTCTGCAGCCGTCGCTGCAAATAATCACTGCATCCCAGGAGCACTCTACTATCCGGCCCTATGAAAGAACATCGTTGGCCAACCCTTCGACAGCGGGCGGATAGAGTAAGTTGTCAGACTAAAATGCTGTATTAAGGATCGATTCAAGTAAATTACGTCGTGCTTTTGCTGTGCATACACGGTCTCAAGCTGAACACGTCCGCTTTTGTCAGGATTCTGTTGTTACAACGTGGGTGTGCCTACCATTCCCCCAAGCTTTCACTCTATATAATGCAGTTCCCGTCTTTTAACTTTTGTCCTGCACAGAGTTTGTAATACATGCCGCGAGATCCTTCATCTCCGACTTTCGTCCATCTTCGCATCAGCGATGTGGTGATATGGTCGTTTCGCGCAAGGTCGTCACATAGTGGCCATTCAAGGATTCGCCTCTCCGGCAGCGTATTTTTCGATGTCAACGTCGCGTGATTTAGGGTCGCTGGCATGGTTTTGCAAAGAGCCTGCGTCTGACGAGCCGGCAGTTTTCGATATGCTAGTCCTTGGCTCAGAAGCAGGCTCCACTTCGTCGGATGCAACGCGTTGCTTGCTGGTAGCGGCGGCCGCGGCCTTTTGATAATTTTTGTGTTGCTTTGCCCCGTCTGGGATGTGGAATCTCTTATCGACACGACTGATTGCGTATAGGTAAACGGTAAGAACCTCGATGGTGAAATTGACAATGTAGAAGGGGGCTTTGCCAAGTATTTTCGGCAGTGGCCGAGTCTGCGGAACAGGTGTCAACCACGTTGTGCCAGCGCGGTAAGACGCACCGAAGCAGACAAGAATGGTTCCGACGAATAAAATAGAGACTTTGTAGCGCCATCGGCCTTTTCCAAACTTGTCAAGTGGTCGGTCGTTGCTCCGAGGAATCACAGTTGCAGCCAGCGTCAAAGGAATCGGCAGGAACGAGATGATTGCAAAAGTGGTGACTCCGTAAAGTAATATGTCTCTGTCGATCTTGTGGGTGTGAGTGCTTAAGGTGTAGAAGGACTGTACGACGACAATAATGACCATGATAATGGTCAGCACGATCAAGGCGTAGACGAATTTGAACAACGCGCCGACGAACGGGTGCCAGCCAACACGCGGGTGCGAGCTCCGGATCAAGCGCTGCGCAAAGACTAGGTTGACGATGAAGAGGATGACGACGCCGGCGGCTGTAAAAATCTGTGCAGCTATCGCGAGGGACAGATCGGTTGGCAGCGAGGCAGAGGCGATGCGCATGATACAAGTGACGATCCGCGCCATACAGAAACCGAAGATGAGCGCCGAGAAGAAGAAGCGGTGGTTCCGTCTCCGGTTGATCTGAAAGATGCTCATGTGGTACGCAGCACCACCGATGAAGAGGGCCAGGAAGACTGCCGTGATGGGTATATCAACATGCTTTTCCAGCCTTCCACCCAGCGACCATGTCTGTGGAAGATATGGCCCTGATTTTTTCTGCACGAAGTTAGTATCTGCAGCTCAATGTGATTTTGAAGTTTGAGTCTTCTCTTCAGCCTCGAATCCAAGCGCACGGTCGAAGGACTTCACCCCAAAAAAAGATAAGGAGGGAGGGACGAAATTCATGGGAATAAGGCATACCTGTGGCTCCATCTCTGTGATGCTCCTCAACTCGTCACCGAGCCAAATGGAGGACGTTCTGTCTTGCTCGAAGATGATTCTAGCAGACGGGAGTTGTGCGAAAGTCAATGGTGCGATGGAATGAACCAGAGCTGTAGCAGGCTCGGGTGGACTAGAGAAAGAGAATTTGGCGGAGCAACTCCAGTGTCTTTGTGAAATGGACTTATGCCAACCGCGTATGTGTGAACATAGGCATCATGGGCGAGGCAGCGAACGTCGTTATATTCTTCCGCAAGGACGGAGCAATGGTGTCTCCGTTGAAGAGAAGTAATTGCGTTTGCCTCTTAAGTTAGCCACTTGCATCCTTCGCTAAGAACAGCCTGCTGGAGCTTGAGCAAAGCCGATACGCGCTCGGTCTTTTTGGTCTAGGCCGAGCGTCCGACGATCGTGGTCACCCGACAATCTGAAGTGTCCAAGACGCGGAACCAGCACCATTCGCAAGGAAAAAGACGGGCGGGAAAAGGAAATCAAACCAAGCAAACCACAACTGATCCCTACACTCAAGATTCACGGTACATGCGAGAGCTTGGGTTGAACTTGTTCGTACATTGTACTTGGATGATCCGTACGGCACCATGCTCTCGAACATGACCTCAACCAAAACACAGATCAGGACGTTGCTTGCACTTTCGGCTGCGACAGCTTGAGGTATGTCGCGAGTGTGACAACGGTAGGCAATCGGCCCCGACGCAACGCAGTTTTTGACATCATCGGCTGCCTTTTTGCAGCACTTGCTGACGCTTTATTGGTCCGCATCCTCGTTCGTCGGAATGAACCCGGCCGCGAATGGAAGATGCTCGGGCTCGTTCCGAACCTCCTCCTCTAATGTCGGTGCGGCGAACTTGTTTGGCAAATCTCCCGCGACTGCGTCTAGACCGTCAGCTTTGCACGACTACCTGACAAAATAGACCATTCGATACCTGTGGAGCGTCAAGACATGTTTGGAGAGCGACTTTGCTTCCGGACAAGATTACCTCACCAGCTACCTGGTGCCCTGGCATTGTGTGTGTCTATCGTCGGTTCTTCTATCAACATCTCAGAGTGCTGAGTTTTTCAGTTGATCTCTCATCGCTATCCTGGCCTTAAAGATGGCTGAATAATCCCTAGGATCGATCGTTCTACCTATTCGTGTTGATTTACTTACATTTCTTCTGTACTACGAGAACATCTCTTACCTGCCTGCAAAAGGACGACCTAATTATAGTCAGCTCACGCGCACGTGATAATCCCGTTCTCCGATTGAGACTGCATCTCTACGGCTTTTGCCAAAACACTTGCAGCATTTTGACGGTAGCCAAGGGTTCATTAGTCTGAAGAGGAGCAACCAGCCTTGCGCATCAGCTATAGCTTGGCAGCGGATTGACCCGTCTAGCAACGATGCATCAACGAGATGAACCGCAACCTTTACGGCGCTGATTTCCCTAGGATGGGTTGATTTGTTCATATTCATATTCAATCAATCGACAAAAACGATCTCTAGCTATATGTCCGATGTCCTCCTTCGAAGGGAAAGGCTCACTGCCGAGATCAACATTGTGTGTTCCTTTGGCATTGATAGAGCTCAGTAGAGGTTGCATGGCGCAATAGATTGAACGTGTCTGATGGCACCAGCGGTAACTCAAACTTTGGGGAGTGAGCGAACTTCGCAAACAGCGACTCGCGTCTCGAGTCGAACTAGTTTAGAGCGTGAATTGAAGCTATAGCTTGTGGACGTGTCGAAATTGGAGCAACGAGGATCAGTTCAGATGCTCTCGATACGAAGGCGTCACCGCAAGCAGGAGCAGCTAAGAAAAATCGTTCTACAACACCTGAGCAGCACTCGTACGAATCAGTTCTTTATCAACCCGTTGTCTTGGCCGCTCACTCAACGGCCTGGTTTCTGATTTTGATTCAACGGTGGGAGTCCGTTCCGTTGATAGACCCATCCGTCTTTGTTCAGTAGCGTCGCATCGCCGAGATGCTTGACACATTGAGTCCTTGAAAAGCATTGTGATATCTTCGGGCACAAAAATCCATCTCGCTCTGGGCCCCACCTGTCCGTTCCTTGCCCACATCCATTTTCTGCCAGCACCGACGGAGCACTGTAACCCAAGCACAGAAATGGCCTTTCAGCACTGCGGCCCGTACATGAGTATGTTGGAGAGACATGGTAAGCTTTTGCTCACATGGGAAGCGATATGATATCCTGATTCTGATAGATCTTTAGGCGCAGGATCCAAGACGAGTGATCTTCGAAAGGATGAACCACCTTCATGTCTGGCATGATTTATACGTGCAGAGAGCATCGTTAGCAGTGATTCACACTATAAGTGACAGCTTCACACCTTATCACGCGGCACAGTCTTGGAGATAGTGAAAAGCGTGTCATGAAGTCAGTACACGGAAACTCTACGCTGATATGGCTCGCCCCGCCTTGATAGGATCAGAGCAAAGGAGTTTCGAACCAGTACGCCCGAAGAATCGTCTTAGTCAAGTAGATTTGTTCAACAAGCACCTTGTACAATCTCGAAACCAAGTTCTCTGTCGTCTGCGGGACAAAGTCTTGTCATGTCAACACCGTTTTGCCGTGAGACATGATTCAAGAATATATAATTTCAAGTGATAACAATTTGGAGCATCGTATGGGAGCAATAGGAGCTTTCGATTATGCTTGAAATATGCACGATGTTATAGAGCAGACGCGTCCATTTTCTTACTTTGAGCTGATCAAGCTATGTGTAGCATCATTTTGATGGTCTAAAGGATAAGCACGCAATCAAGAACCATTGGTATTTACACTTGAGCTATGACGTCCAACTCAGAAGTAAATTCCATTGCACATTCTATTTCATATCAAAGAGTCTATGAAAAAATGTGACTGGCGCTAAGACACATGATGAGCGCCGTCATAAATGTATGTCTCACCAGTCTCTATGTCGACCCTTCCATCCATCTCCTTGCTGAACGCATATGGCGGTGGAGTCGTGGTAATTAGGTCGCGCAAAGGTGTGTTGTCAGTATCGAAAGTTGCCGACCCCCTGTTACCACTCGGCTCACCGAAAATTCCAATGTTACTGCCTCTTTGTAGAAATCGTTTCCAACCGAATATCTTGCGAAGTAAAGGCCACCAGCACATGACGTTGGAAACATAGATGCTGATGCTGGATTCTCGAATGTGCCAGACCATGTAAACGGTCGTGTTTGGCATGGTAAAGTTGTAGTACTTGTTGAGTATTGCGGCAAGAATGACAAAGAGGCCGAGACTGAAGATGCCAACTAGTAGAAATCGCTTCAGTAGTGGCACCCTAGCATTGATGATAAACGGCAGGGGTAACAGAAGCATCAGGAAATCGGAGGAGACGTTGAAGACCATTTGGATGATGCAATAGTAGAAGTAGTTTGCACATTGCGGATTCTTGACTGGTAGTGCCCAGTACTGCGAGAAAGGCCGACAGAGAACGAAGAGACAGGAAATCTCTACAACGACAAGACCGAACACCGTGTAACAGATCACAAGCCTGACCCAGATGTTGTTCGCGGTATCTCTGGTCATGTTGTAGTATAGCATCAGCAGACAAGCCTTGACACCCCAGAGGGTTACGAGATACGCTTGGTTCAGGCCCACTACTATTTTGCTACCGTATATGCGGTCTTGAACTTCTCGAGGATCATTCAAGATGCCCTCGAGTTGTTCAGGTGGATATTCGTTGGTGGAATAATGGCAAGAATAGTTCAGCAACACCAGCAATACAACATAGCAACACTAGGGTTCGGTCAGCAAGTGCTGTGCACAGGCAGAGAAATAGCCGATGCCAACGAACAAAGGTAAGAACCATGGTGTAGTCATCGATCTGGAGTTTTTTCCACGACTGTTTGAGGATGGCTCTCGACCAGCTGGATTCCTGTTACACAAAACCATTCCGAGTGGAGACAGAGCTATAAGAGACTTACAGCCTCCCGAAAAAGAGCACGAAGCCCACGGAGCCGAACACGACCGATTCTTCGAGGATTTGATTGGCAGAAGGAGACGTCAGCATGGCTGTACCTGTTTTAGCGATGACGGTGTGATAAAAGCCGAGTGAAATGTGTGACAAAATCACATCTGAAAGCACCAAAAAAAAAAGAAATCCAGCAGACGGCTCTTAGTCAAAGAGAAACAATGCAGGCAAACGAACTGAGAGAAAGGGAGGTTGGAAGTCCAAGAGACAGATTCTGCAAACACGAAATATAGGACGCTCTAGCATGGAGGGCACACATGGCTGAGAGCCCGCGCCAGGCGAGAGATAAGAGAGGATGCGATACCTGGGCAAGAGAGTCCCACACAGATAGTCGACAGAGCCGGCAGGGCAACAGGTGGACACGAACTCTACTGATGAAGAGGCGTTGGCTTCTCACCGATCGAGGCAGGGTGCTTCCGTGCCAGCGCGTGGGATATGGGGCACAAAGGCGAGGGGCAACATGGAGGATGGTGAGAAGCCAGCGAGGTGGGCGGAGAAGACGACGAAGCCCACGGAGCCGGCTGAGGGGCGTCGACGGGCAGGAAGGTGCGACGGACGCATACGATTGTGGCCGGACGTCGCTTCCGTGGACGCCATGGAGAGACGACCAGACGCAGCGGAGAAGTCGAGTTTCTGCGCTCGTGCTGGACTCACATTGCCGCATCGCTTCGAGGTGAAGGCGGATGTCGAGTCCCCTGCGCGTCGTGTTTTCGCACTGCCGCGTCGCGAATGCGTTGCTTTCTACCGTCACAGATACCGGAATCCGGGTTATGCAATGGCCATTGGGATCCCGTGGTGGGGACGAGGTGGGCGACGGTCGGAACCCGCCGTGCTCCCCCCCTCGATTCGTCACATGATCAGCAGTCTGTCATCAGCTCTCACATCGTCTTCGCTCTGTCCCAAACAAATCCCGAAACGTACGGTCACAGACACAGCCGCGATGCGGCAGTGTGCACAACACAAAGCTAATCTCTCCACAAAGGCTGTCGTTGATTCACATCGACGCCCGTAGACCGGCGCCTTGGGGGAAAGGCCTCGAAACGTTTGTCCCAAGCTACACTGGGCAACGAGAAGAGGATGTCATGATTCGATGCTGCCACTCTTTGGCTTGAATTCCTGGATACGCTTAATGAGATTTTGACCTTGCATGACTACGCAGCAGAGCCTGCCACAGCTAGAGCAGGCACCTTCGATAGCCTGAATCTTGTATGTGCAAGTAATCTAATCCGCAGCGGCCCATCACATCGCAAGACTCGGACTGCGTTGTGCCACCTGTACAATCTGCTTAGACCGCCGTGCAAAAAGCAAAATCTTTGACTGTCCTCTATTTTAGTTTCCAATCCTTGTACGACCACTTCTCTTTCACCTCCCGCTTCGGCTTCTTGGGCTGTGTTATCTTCGCCCTGCTTTCGATCTTGCCCCGAAGGATCATGCTCCTATACCGATCCTGCAGGAGATTGCCCTCTGGCCGCAACCGCCGGAGCGAGTCTTCCAGCTCATCCGCAAGCACTACCTCGAGCGGGGCTTCAGGAACGTGCTTTGGTCGCCTCCTTCTTAATTTGATGTCCTCTCCCTCGGACGAGGACGATTCCTCAGGCAAAGGCTCTGCCTGTGGCCTGCTGCTGGAATTGCGATTTTCTTTAGCCAGTGCCTTGAGCTGAGCCAGGTCTAGATCGCGCGTGCGCATCTTCTCCTCGTGACGTTTGCGCTGCTCTTCCTGCTTTCGCCTCTTGATCTTGTTTCTTTCAGCCGGTGTCTTGCGTTCCGGCCTCTTCTTGCGTAGCCACGACCTGTTCTGCTCGGCATCTTCCTTCTCACTCATGATCCCCTCCCACTCGCTTTCCCACTCGCTTTCCCAATGCTCTGTGTCTTCCTCAGCTTGAGCCTTCGCAATCATGGCCTGCCTCTCTTCCTCTTGCCGTTCCTCCTCGAGCCTCTGGCGCTCTTCTGCCACGGCCTTGTCGCCCTCGCGCTGGATGAGAGCCTCCCAATCTTCGAACAAGGGATTGTAGCTCTTGCCGGCTTCTGGCTTGCGTACGGCAGAAATTGCTTTACCACTTTTGGCTAAGCTGATGGGCGCCTGCTTGAGTGTGACTGGTTCTCGAACCGCATTCTTCTTGGCTAGAAATGGCAGCTCCGCAGGCTGAGTGGACGCTTCGGCAGCCCACGGGTCATAATCTGCATCGTCACCCTGTTTGACGACGTCTTTGTGCACTGAATTGCCACCGTATGCAAATTTTCGGAGTCTTTCGTACTCTTTTCTCGAAACATAGTCTCGTCGTCGCTTGCTGCTTGGCTCCACAAGGCCGTCCGTGACTCTGGAGCCGGCCGGCCGTTTGTGCGTGGCTACAGATGGCACTGCAGAGCGCTGTGCAAGAATCTCATCTGCCTTGAGAAGCTTGTTGGCGCGGGCGTACGCTTTCTGGATGTCCTTCGAGCCGGTCGTGTCGGTGACGAAAAGCTCCGCCGAATCTCGTTCAGCAATGACGCCTCTGTTCGTAAAAAATGAGCGTTTTTCAAGAAGAATGAGCCTTTGCGGGTCGTCCTACCCGTGCTTGATAACTTCCTCGCGGACTTCCTCCAAGCCATCCTGCACTTCGGTGATGTCGACATTTTTGCGCCAGGCCTTCTTGCCCTTGCGCGAGGGCTGCTTGTGCTGCTGCGGAGGCAGAATTGAAGCCTCGGCCATGGTCAGCGCCGAAACACGCAAGAGAACGCAAAAGTAGAAGCGAGTATATGGATCGATGTCTGCTGGAGGTGGATCTAGAATTGCATGCGTCCAGAAATTTTTGGTGTCCGTTGGACCAGGGTCTAGCCAAAGCTGCGTCCAAGGGTACGGTAAGTCCCGTCCTCAGGCTTCCTTCTGGGGTCAGCGTCATTATCATTCGCCCAGAAGCGCAGCACCCCCAGAACTTTTGCTGCTCCTCCTTTATTACCCCATTGCACCCATATTAGTACCACTGCCACTTCGCTCTTCGGACCAACGTAGTCGCCTCGCAGCCTGCTTCTCGGTTTGTTGTTCACAGTCAGCCAGGCACGATGGCGCAGTCGGGATACTCCAATCCGTTGAAGAAGTTCAAGTAGGGCAGCCGGAATTTCGCCACGGAACATATTGGCACCGATGCTGATGGCATGTTAGGCTTGTCTTCTTGGGCGAGCAGAGCGGTATGTCCTCAAACGATAGTTGCCTATCTTTGCAAGCGCTGACCTTGCGTTTGCCAGTCGGCAAGACGTCACTGATAACTCGCTTCATGTATGATACATTCGACAACACGTACCAGGCCACAATCGGCATCGATTTCCTCTCCAAGGTGCGCGCGCACGTCTACAGCCGGGCCGGGCGTGCATGTTAACATTTTGTGCGCAGACCATGTACCTCGATGACCGGACGGTGAGGTTACAGTTGTGGGACACGGCAGGCCAGGAGCGCTTCCGGAGTTTGATCCCCTCCTACATTCGCGATTCTAGCGTCGCGGTCGTGGTGTACGATGTTACTAGTACGTCATCTTGAAGACCGTTTCAACAGCGCTGGACTGATGCAAGGGGTTGTACAGATGCCAAGACATTCGATCAGACGCGAAAATGGGTCGACGACGTGCGAGGCGAACGTGGCAACGATGTCATCATCGTGCTGGTCGGCAACAAGACCGATCTGTCGGACAAGCGAGAAGTCACGGAGCAGCAGGGGGCTGAAGAGGCGCGAAAAAACAACCTGATGTTCATTGAGACCAGCGCGAAGGTTGGACATAACGTCAAACTGCTCTTCAAGCGAATCGCACAGGCGTTGCCCGGGATGGAAGCTGAAAATTCAGCAGCAGAGCAGAGAGGGACAAGTATGACACGAAGATGGAGCGAACGCTATGCCCGGATTTGCTGACATGTGCAACAGTGATTGACGTGAACATCAACCCCAACCCGCAATCTCAGGAAAACAGTTGCAACTGTTAGTAGGGCTCCTTCTACGACGACGTTGATTTGCTTCGCTTTATCGTACCCATTTTTATCGCATTGGGTAGGCCGCATCGAGCATGGCGTTTGGAGAGGATGAGCAGGGTCCATAGCGAAGTATTGTCTAATGGGTCTAAGGAAGCAGCCTGTAATCCAGATATTGTGCTGTTTGCAGGAATTACAAAGTTTTGTCATAAATACCATATTTATTGAGTTTCAAAACGTCTCTGATATCGTGCAAAGATTCTTAATGCTTGTTATAGTTCTCAACATTCGTGTAATTGAACAAGATGCAGATATTTGAATCTCATCAACAGTCCATACCGAGGCCAATCTTGTGAGTTCAAGTAGCCCCCAGTGGCGCAATGAATTCTTCCAAATGGAATACACAAAGAACGTAAAGATATACGCAAGAACTGTTGACGTGAAGATGAATTGTGATCACACACTTAGCGCAATTCGTTCGCAAATTCGGACAGAAGTATCGACGAGTGTAGTTTCTTCTGACGTTGAAGTCCACCCTCCAAAGCCACGGGACTTTCGACAACGACAAAACAGAAAGAAAATTAGTCTCTGAGTGACAGTTTCGGCTTATGAGTGATCATGCTCGCTGCTATGACCAGTTCAGCTTGATGGAGTGGCTTTTCCAGGATGGAGCAAACTGGAACGACTCCCATCAAATGTGCTAATGTCAACTGCATCGGGCCGTTCACTACTTGTAAGCGGCTCCTCTTCAATGAAAGCTCTGCCTTTGATACCCGCCAGCTCTCGATCTGTAACATCGAGCGCACTTGCGTTTCGTGCTGGTCCAGTCTGGGGAGCCGTCAGAGCTGTTGTGGGATTCCCTATGCCGTTGGCAATCTCATCTTCGTTATCATTGTAGAGGATATGGTGTTTAGGTTCGGGGACCTTTTCTTCTACAGCAACAGGTATTGGTGTGGGAACCGTTGATTCACGTACAGGCTCAGTTGTCGAACTGCTCGCAGGATTTGTGTTTGACGGATAGACATCCGCAGCTGAAGCCGATTGATGGAGTCGTTCATGTTCGTGGGAGAGGTTCGAGTTGAGAGAAGTCCTCGATTTCTTTCGCTTTTTGTGAATCAGACAGATTATCAGCAGTAAGAATACGATGAGGGAGACAGATCCAATAGTCGCACCAATGGCGATATCGCGTGTCTTGTGAGATTTGTTACTGCCACCTGCTGGCGCCGCTGATGGAGACGAAGCGAAGCTCGAGCTGGCCGAGCTTGCGAAGGCGCTGCCACTGACCAGACTGGACACAGGAACAATTGACGTTGACGTAGTGCCTGTTGCTAGGCCAATGATCGTCACAGCCGTTCCGGTAGGCAGCGTAAACACTTTCAGATTTTTTTCGCAATTGCCAGTGCTGTCCTCTTCATCCACTGCGCAAACAAAACGATTGTTGCCGCAAGCCCTAAGGGCACCGTCGGTGTTGTTCCCGTTTTGATCTAATCGCAAGCGTTAGCAATGTTTTCATATCCGGAATTTTAGACAGTGCAAATCTACGCACTCAAGCAGAAGTTTCCGCATATTGTATCGTTCCAGGATGGATCTGTGCAAGTACCCCTCTCAATGCTTCCTACAGAGGCTTTCGCAATGCTATCGTCGGTGACCACACACAATTTGTTGCTCATGCATGTCCACCCATTCGGACAGCACATACTAGTTTCTGCATATGGATCGCATGGTCGGTCATCATATGCGGCGGTAGAGTTATGATTTGGATAGTAGCAATATCCCTTTGTGGGGGGAGATATAGCCGCGGTGGTCGTAGCTGACGGATTAATTGACTGTGCGTACGCCGCGAAGACGCAAATGGCAGCTAGAAGAAAACTCGGCATGCTGTCAAGCAAGATAAGGGAAAACCCCTTGGGTCAGGACAAGGAAAAGCTGGGACAGAGTAATGTTTTATCCTGTTATATTGGCCTTTTGGAAGCGGCCTCATTGAGGAGCAACGGCACAAAAGGACTGAGGCAGAAGGCAGTGGAAGCTGAGCCTTGAAAAAGCCCAGGCGGAGCAGCAAGCAGGCTAGATGTATTGGAAGCGTTCTGCGCCGGATTTCTGCAGCTGCAGCGTTGCCCGAGATCCACCCAGCCTCTCAGCCTTGCGTGCATCAAAGAAGAAAACTATGGCAATATGGGTGTCGACGAGAAGACAAGGCCGCGGCTCGACACGGGCATGGCTTTTTTTTACGCACATTCTATTCAGGCCGAAGTCTTTTCGAAAAAAATTGAAAGGGATGAGGCAAGGCTGACAAGATGCGAAGTACGATTAAAAGAGGGAGCGATGGTGTTGTATCCCTGCAGTGGCTGATCGGCTTCGTGTCCGAACCAAGCCCATCACCTCACTAATTAGCGCTGCTTCTGCCAAGGATATAAGGTTCACCTGATTGAGCGCTGTATGCAGATTCGGCTTCGAGGCGCTGCACTTTTGATTGCCGCGAACATTGTCGCTGGTGCCAAGATTTAGCAGCTGGTAATAGCATGCTGGACTGATCAACAACTGAGTAAAGTTTCTAGCAACAACGAAGCTGGCAAAATCCACCCCAAATAAAGAAGCCTTGGTGACGCCAATCGCTCTGTTCTAAGATGATTTCGTTTTCGATAACCCTCTTCCTCGATGAGTATACGTAAGACTGTCAGTGGTCCATTGTTAACTCTGCGATGCAGATCACTTCGCGAGCCACCCCGTATCATATTTCTACCAGCTAGTGGCGACGAGTCGTTGTGGTCTTCCAACCATTGTTTTGCCGATACGATGCGTCACTTTTTAGCTTGACACTTTCTCGTAAATCGCTGTTCTGAGCCTCTCTCGGAATCCGATTTTATTCTTTCCTCATGACTTTTAAGTGGGAATCATTTAGGATCCGGCAGCGTTGAGCTTGTGAACGATCGGATCAGGCAAAATGTTCGTACAAACTTTTCACCTGTTAGATCTGGGGCCCTTTAATCTTAGCTCGATTGGGAGGAGACCAAACTTTGTGATTACATGAAAGCGCTGCTGGTCTTACATGTAAGAAAAAGTTCCCGAGCCAGAATGCCTCACAACAAGCTTGAGACGGTGGCAGACCTCTTAGGAGCATAAGGAACCATGCCGAACAAACTCTTTTCCGATAACAAAGCCCCAAAGAAAGGGCGATGTAAAGTCGAGCGTCAAATGTGTAGAGAAAAGTGGTTCTAGTGCTCAACTCGAAATCTCTTCCATAATTCCTAAGCCTTGAATTTCTTGACAGTATTCGTCTAAGCTTCGGTTCTACGCTGCAGAGAGTTGGAATAAGACCCACTCTATATTCCCAGTGAACGCTGAAGCATGATTAATGATTTGCAGCTTGATTCTAGCGATGAGGACTGCCACTTCGACATCCTTTTTGGCGCCATAACACAAAATGTATTGTGCGTTGAGTCGCATCCTGATTGGCCACTGCTTTTTGAGACGAAGCTCAAGAGGATCATGATATCCCTCAATGGAAATATGATCCTTGGCTACCGTACGGTTGCCCAAATGCTGTCATACTCTCTGTCTCCTCCTCCCCCAAGTCTATGAACTGATCAAGACCATCAGCCTGGTCGTTCCCGCTCATTTGTGTGTCAAACTCTGTTTGCATAGGCATATGATGCACATGTGGCTGTGACTGTGGTGGCAGTTGCTGTTGCTGTTGCGGTGGCTCCGTCCTTGGCGCTATCTCCATCGCGGGAGTCGGTGGTTCCGTACCTTCGATCAAACGTAAGCCTTCAGGCACAGCTCGACCAAATGCGGATTCTCGCTTGTCATGCCGTATACCCGCGGTTCGATTTACGTCTATGCGGCCGTTGAAAGAACGTGCAACGGAATCGGTCTGACCATCCCGCACGCAGTCACTGTAGTTGGGTTGTTGATTGACGATG
The DNA here is from genome assembly GCF_000836295.1 of Verruconis gallopava. NCBI lineage: Eukaryota > Fungi > Ascomycota > Dothideomycetes > Venturiales > Sympoventuriaceae > Verruconis > Verruconis gallopava. The sequence goes on along the minus strand of NW_015622183.1, from coordinate 160,944 downwards.
GGCGCCATGATGCTAGTCTCGTACCAGCGACCCTTCACATCGGCGACATCTACCACTTGCCCGTACTGCAGAATCTTCCAGAATGATTTCGGCCCCCCAATCGCCTGGATGGCTTTGTTGCGAGCCTCCAGGTCTTCACGCATGCGTTGCGGGACCAGATGCTGGCGGTCTGGTGTAACAGCATCACTTGGAAGGGTAGAACAGGATATGACGTTACCTGTCAACAGGACTTTCGTTGGTGCCGTTGGCTGGGTAGAAATGAATTGCAAAGGACGTTCGATGATTTGCGAGATGACAAGAACATCCTCGCTATTGCTCGCACGCAATCGAACCGGATCGCCGACCCACACCCGCTCGCCCCCAATATAAACACCGTTCCAGAACATTTGGTGTGTGGTATAATGTGGTTGGGCATCACTCTGTACTTGCGTGATCGGGGAAGACTTTAGGTAGCCAAATGGTGTGTATGTGGAATCGATTGCTCGTGCAGCCATTATACTGGCATCGACGATAACAATCTCATCATTACTCGGCCCGTAGCGGCCGCTAACGACTGCATTCCAATCGACCGTCGAAAAGGTCGGTTGCGGTCCTTGGTTCAGTCCCTGGTGACAAAAAATCGGTGGGCTCCAGGCTAGCCACGGCCGCATGGCCGTTTCTATTTCAATGATGACTGTGTTCTGAGGTAGAAATGGGGCAGATAGAGGTTGAATGACGTATCTCCGACTATGATGTGGAGGCATGTTTCTCAACATCCACCTTCGAATCACAACACCAAGCGCCCACGCTGCACCACGGTTGAACCAAACAAGCTCGCCTAATCTGAAGCTGAACTGACCGTATGTGGTGTCGATCTGTTGATCAATGTCCTTCGGGGTTGGCAGTGTAGCTACTTCGAGCTGCCGTTGCGGGGCCTGCGGCTGAGGCGCCTGCTGTTGGGGTGCATGTGGTTGGGACACACGCTGCTGGGGGTTCTGCTGTGGAGTGGCCTGCTGTCGTGGCGGAGAAGCTGCAGGAGCGGTGATGGACTGTGTAGCAGGCTTGGAATGTGCAGTAGCTGGTGCAAGCTGCTGCGCTGTCGAACGAGCAGGAATCTCAACAGCCGGCATTTTATTCACGGCCTGCTCTGCTTTTTGGCTCTCGACTTTCATGGACACTGTGCCTCCTTTCGCCGGACCAGACTTGACGTCTGTCTGCAATTCATCCGGGGAGCACAACTTGCAAGTACAGTTCATGGGGTCTCCGGCCTCATCTGTACAAAGCCATAATAAGTGCGGGAAGAAGTCGCCTGGGCTTCGGAATCTCTTCTTCCTGCCACCTGGGTGGCCATATAAGTATGCGTCTTGTCTATCATGACCTCCTCCAGCGTGAGTCTTGCCGGGTTTCGCATCTCCGTCCGTCGGCTTTGACTTGACATGCTCGAAGAGGCGGTAGTTTTCAGGAAGATCGTCCAGGATGTATGCTCCGTCTGCTGAACGGCAAAACATTAGTTTGATGCCGGGTCGAAGGCAAAACCCTGAACTCACCGTACGAGAAATCTTTACCACCCAGCTCCTTGACGAGCATGCCAGCGAGCTTGCGTCTCCAATCTAGGTGTTTGGCATCGTGCATGGTCAGCGGGCGGTAGTAGTCGCTCACTCCTTTCTCATTAGGCGTTGAATCCAGCTGCTCCTTGGTGGGCTCATTCTTCTCCCGTACACGATTCTTACCCTCAGTCTCCAGTTTGCCATCGGAGCGCCGACAGTATATCACGTTGAACAGCGTCATCGTTGAGCAGGTAATAACGCTGTCAGAAAACCTCGCCAGTGCAACTTTGTGTCGATAACTATCGCACTATCTCAGCTCCCTCCTCGTCCATCCTCTGTGCCCAGTGCGGATGAGTACGGAGGCAAGTAGATCGGATTTTTGTTTTCTGTGGTACGGGTTATGTGGTTCAAGCCGGGAATATAAATGTGGAGGTAGTGCATCAATGTACAGAGTCAACGTGGTGTGGAATAAACTCTGGACGATCGGAGACGCCACTCTGGAGGTTCGCGTCCATGCGCGTCGTGACCTAAATTCAACTCCACACCAGAAATTGTTGAAGAGAGTTCTGCGCAACGCTGTCCTTGCCCTGTAGTTGAAGAGCTCTTTGCACAGCAAAACTGAAGTGCATGCCAGATCATGAGCAACCGAAGACGGGGGAAAAGCCCCGTAAAAGGCCAGAGGTCTGCCGGCATAATACACACACTACGTTGCCACTAATGAGCTATTGAAGTTGAATGCAACGCTGATGATAAGCCCACAGTAATGTGCTGCCTTTTTGGCCAGCCTCACTTTGGTTTCAATCATGTCTATTGCAGGTGCTGTAGATCAGGCCTTTCGTTTCCTCGCATTCGCATTTGGCAGTTGTGATGCTTTGTCCTCACATCCTCTGACTACGTTTATCATGCGGAGGGTCCTTTTATGTCTCTTTTGATCTCTATCAATCCTCAAACCTGACAAAAACGCGCTACCAAACTTGACGCCCTGTTCGCATTGTTATGGAAATTAGCCGGGCACCGTCGGTATCCGAAGAGAACACGCCGTTCAATACCGCCGATGAATTTACGACGTTGCCACGAGTTTGCATCCCACACCCTCTGATACACACTGACATTCGACAGAAACGCTCACAGATCTCTTAACACGATGCTTGTATTGGCCTTATGAGAGTATTTGAGGTCCAGAATATCCCAGAGTCCGTTCTCAAGGCTCGCCGTGAGCGTTTGAGGGCCCGATCCACAATGGAAAAGGGTGAACACTGCCGTCAGAAATCAGCACGCAACTTCGAAGAGTTAGAAACCAGTGAATTCACCCCACCGGAGACACCGTCAGAATATGATCCTTTTGAGCAAGGGCTAAGGACTTCATGTGTGTCTCGTGAGCCAAGCACAGTGAGGCTTAAGAACGCCCCAAAACAAACATCCAATAGCACATGTGCGCTCTATACTGAAGACCTCGAGCAAAGAGATTGGGCGTTTTCTTCAACATCAGAATTGTGTGATAATCCGGCTTTGCCCACAGTCTTGGAAAAGTCCACTTGTCGGGTCCCAAATCGCTTCGAGCTCCAAGACGAGCACGAAGTGAGTTCTCCGAGCCTGGGCATACCAGTATTAGAACGGATGACTTTGACTGGCAAGGCCCTTCGCCCTCGTTCACTCTTATCTAGCTCTGCTGCAAAACTGGGGCTCTCCCGCCAGAACGACTCTCTCGTTGAATCAACAAGCCGGACTCGTCGAAAGTCCGTGCCAAAGACGTGTGCCTCACAACCTTCAGCGCGAAACGTTGTCCGTCAACAAATTTTAACGTCTACGAAGACAAGGAGAGACATCTTCATTTATCATAACCGCTCACTTCTTTTACCATTACTTCCTCCAAAAAATTATGTCGAGCAACTTAGCTTTGACAAATCGGCATTCATTTCTATTTACGAAGATGTAGCTCAACCTGCTGGAATCAATGCAACCCTAAAGCCATATCAAGTGAAGGGCCTCTCATTTCTCGTACATATGCATAATAACGGCATGCCCGCTATATTAGGTGATGAGATGGGCTTGGGCAAGACTTTGCAGACCTTGTCGTTATTTCAATACCTCAAAGAAAAGGAGCTAAGGAACAACGCGCTCGTGTCCGAAGAACTACGCCCATTTTTGGTGATTTGCCCTCTGACCGTGCTTGAGAACTGGGTTTTGGAGGCTCGCAAATTTGCTCCGAAATTAGAAGTTCTCCGCTTTCACGGACCTGTCAATGAAAGAGAGTTCCTTAAGGATGAATGGCGTAAGAGAAAACGTGACGCACTCCGCTATAGCAAATCACCAGTGCAAGAGTTACAGGCATCACCATACGACCTAGTCATTACCACATATGACTCATTTAGAGCAGAGTCAAGCTGGTTTAGATCTGTCGCTGCGTGGCGCTACGTCGTTTTGGATGAAGGCCATCGTATCAAAAATTACAGAACACAGGAGTCGAGGTCACTTCAGAGCATCCAAGCCGAGTATCGCATTATATTAACTGGAACGCCTTTGCAGAACAATCTCATAGAGATGTGGTCGCTTTTTCACTGGCTTTTCCCAGACATCTTTACCGAAAATAGTCTTCAGATGTTCAGAGAAGCGTTCAATCTTACCAAAGGACAAGTGAACCGAGAAATTATTGACCATTGTCGCCGGCTACTTGAGCTCATCATGCTGCGGCGGATGAAGAACAGTGCAGAAGTGAGCCTCAATTTACCGCCCAAAGAAGTGATTCGCCTGTTCGTGCCCCTGACGCGCATGCAGAAGAAATGGTATTTGAAGCTTTTGACGCAGCAGTCAGACGATATGCTGGAAGAGATATATCGAGGCGCACATGGAAAGGAACAACAAGTTCTGCAGATGAAAGACGTGCGAACTGGTATTGTTCATGACGACAGCACACAAGCTGAAACAATTTCGATGAGCCATTCGCTGGCAGTGGATTACATAGACAACACATCATTCGAGTCCACTCCCAGAAGATCATTGTCACCAGCGTCGAATCAGGACTCATGGAGGCGCTTGTTGAATCTTGCTCTTCAGCTGCGAAAGGTATGTACCCACCCATACCTGGTTCCGGATGCTGCTCCAAGCGTCAACTACATCGGTTCGCACATATACGAAAACTCAGGCAAATTCATGGCGCTTCGTATACTCATCGATGAGATTGTTGTCCGGCAAGGTAAAAAGATGCTTGTATTCAGCAATTTCACAGAAGTTCTGGATTGGGCGGAAGACCTTGTCACATTGATAAGTGAATCGGGCACAAAATTCCAGTGTATACGCCTCGATGGTGCTACTGTGCGCGCTAAACGTAACCTGTATGTTCGCCTCTTCCAGCAGATTGAATCCAACTATAGAATATTCCTGATCTCAACAAAGGCAGGTGGTGTTGGGCTCAACTTGACTGCTGCCACGGAAGCTGTCTTCATGGACGAGGATTGGAATCCCCAAGTCGATCTTCAAGCCGAGGCAAGATGTCACCGAATAGGCCAGACGAAGCCTGTTACGATTTACAAACTATGCACTTCTGGCAGCGTTGAGGAGCAAATGCTTGGACGCATTCACAAGAAGCTATATCTGTCAGCTAAGATAACGGAAGCGATGGAAAATATCTATGATAACCCATTGAAAACTAGCACTAATCGAGTCCAGATCGACCAATCCAAATCGCTATTCGGAAGCTATTCCCAATTCAAGAGCTTGCTTCGTCGGGGTACCCAGACATTGGCAAGTGCTAGCACGGACGCAGACGAGATGGCCAATTGGGATTGCAGAACTATGATTGAGAGATGTCGGCAGAAGATGGACCTTAGTGGGAGTGATGACGAAGCCGACGAGGAAAGGTGGCTTGCGACTATGGAGAAAGTTGAGTGTGCTGTTTTTGAAGGCCGGAATTATGGTCGTCGGATCGCGTCACCTCAAGGCTCAAACATGGTTCCAACTACATCTCGGGAGCAACGTCGCTTAGGCAAGGAATTGACGGTTGAGATAGATGGGTTCGCGGTCAACAAGGCGTCGCTGGCGTGTGCTGAGTGGGAGTCTGTGCCAACTCTAGCAGGCAAATCTCCCTTACTTAAATCCAGAAAGAGGACACGACTCAAGTTTTCTCATCAAGACGTAGGTTTGAATCTGCCAATTTACGTTCTCCTGAGGTGATATACTGATAGAATACAGCACTGTCAGCAATGTTACGAGTCCGAGGGCCTGCTATACGAGTGCACGAATTGTCCTCGTGTATATCACGAGGGTTGCATGAGTAAGGACGATGCAAAGAGGGCAAAGGACATGTCGAACTGGAGTTGTTTCCAGCACTCTTGTCATAGTTGCAGCAAGAAAGCAGCGGAAGCGGGCGGCATGATCTTTCGGTGAGTTCGCAAAGAGTAGATGATTGTTTGTGACTCTAATTGCTAACATTGTCTAGCTGCCGCTGGTGCCCTAATGGGTACTGCGAAGACTGTCTGGATTGGGACTCCGTAAAGCTCATCGGCGACAACATTGATGAGTACAAGATACTTGGTTTCCCAGTCAAGCGCGAGGCGTACTATATCGCGTGTCCGGCCTGCAACGACCCAGAGCTTCGTGAGGCACTCGAGGCTCAGGCAGAGAGTTATCGTGAGCTGGCAAAGCGGTTTGACGCCGGCGAGCCAATCGAACTTGATGATCAGGTAAGAAATGACAGCAATGAAGATACAGCTTCAGGCTGTAACGAACAAGCCTATATATTCAAGCATGTGGAGTCCGTGTCGGAGATGCACAAGAACCCGTCTCCAAGTCAGCAATCAAGCGATAGACAGAACACGAGACATGCCGGCGTTGAATCCGCGGCCGCGACGACAACACACGACGTCTCCGTGGCAATTCGCGCGAATGAACTCGTCTTCTCGAAATCTTCCTCTCCAACGTCAGATCGCGGACCATACAGCTGTTTCGCGGTTGATCCGTACATGCCAATGACACCCGCGGCATCGCACGTGGACTCTCCTTCGCTAGTCGCGTCGCCGGCCCGCTTGAAACGGAAGGCTGGAAACGATGCAAAACTGTCGGATGGCAGCCCGCAGCAAAGGAAACAACCGAAGAAGAGGACCGTGTCGAAAACCTAGATCAAACCGTACGGTTTGTGTTCCCGACAGCCTGGCTGCGATGAGGGTGCGAAGGCACTTCTTACTTGAAGACCTGAGACACGGATGTTGGGCATTTTCGCCTCGCTTAGGGAACCCTTGTTCTCTGGTAGGAGTGTGGATCTCAAAAAGGTTACTACGAGACAGAGGGATCTGCTCTCTGCGCAAATGATAAAGAGTGTAAGGCGTGCTCTGTATCTTAAAACAAAGCAAAAACCACATCTCAACATTGATCATCTCGTAAAAGCCCTGTCCGAGTACTTTCGTCCTCTAGATTACGGTGTCAGATACAAGAATACATATATATATTGTACATACAACATCGAGCCGACAAGACGAAGGATGCTGAAGACAGTCTAGTCTCGGCCCAAGAGGGTCGATGGCCAGAAAAATGTGCTTTGTCGGAAAGGGGAAATATTTTACGCTATGCCATGAAGTCCCATGTGACGGGGAGAGGGGGGATATCTTGTGCCACCAAAAAAAAAAAAAAAATAACAGATTTGGCTCGGCGAACAGGCCCGTGTAAATGCGAGAACAAAAAGCCACAGTGATCGAAAGGACAACAAAACACTGTGGAAGCTACCGTGATCGAAAGTGCAAAACACACAAAAAAAAATGTCCAAACATCGGTTTCTAACTGTCCAGCTTCAGCGACCCGGACGGGGAGGTCGGTGCGTGGTCCGCGTTCTGAGCGCTCGCGTCTGGACCAGCGGCGTCGTCAGCGCGCGACGTCGACTCTACCATGCTCTTCGGCCTGTGCCGCTCGGACTTGTCGGCCTGCGTTTTGCGCTTGCTTTTGCTCTTCGAGTCGCCCTCGACGCTGCTGTTGCCTCTCGTGCTGGCGCCCCGACTTAGCCCCTTGACCTCGCGCAGGACCTCCGCAAAACCTTGTTCGAGAGTCGACATCCTCGCCAGCACAAGTTTGTTCAGCCTTCTGGCAGTGTCGCCGTCGCCGTCGCCAACTCCATGGTGCTGCTGATGGCGCCTCATGCTCATTTCCATTTGCGTGCCAAAGCTGGCCGGCAGCGCTTCGAGAATGTTGACGCTTGGGCCGGCCCGGTTGTCGCCCAGGTCAGAAGCCAGATCCAGAGCTCGCGCATTGAATGAGGGTTCTCTCCTTCCACTGTTGATGGCTAGAAAACTGGCCAGGTTGTGGTTCGACTCGCGATCGTCTCGCGGCGGAAGGATGGCGCGAGGTTTGCTGGCGGGGTTGGTGACTGAGGCGAGTGGTTGTAGGGTAGGAGCTGCACGACGCCCCGACGGTGTCACCGTTCCGCTGCGCATTCCTGTACCGCCATGACCTGCGTTTGGCTTCCGTTTCGTAGGCGAACCTGGCTTTGGTGGCGTCTTCGCTCTGCTATCCACGTCTGTGTTTAGCGGCGAATAAAGGATGGTTGCAGACGAAGCGTTGCGCGAGTGCTTGTGCGTGCGCCTTTGCGCCGTTCTCGGACGCGAGGGGGACTCTTCGGAAGGAGGCGACCTCGGACGTTGTTGCGTGGCTGCCGTGTGGAACATGGGCGTCTGCGATTTGGACGCGGTGGGAGTACGGAAATAATCATCTTTGTCGAGGTCGGACCGACTCTCGCCCTGCTTCAGGTGTCTCGTGGTAGCTGCCAAAGGTTCATTGCGGTTTGAAGGCTCGTCGTCGCTGCGGTGTTCATCGTCCTCGTTCGAAGCCATTTCGTCTCCAGCATCTTCGTCCGTCTGCTGCGGAAGCTCGTCCATGGAAGCACTAGCTGCGGATGTGTGACGGAAGGCGTCGAACACGCGAACGGGCAAAGTTCGAGCATCCTCCGGATCTGAGACCGCAGAAGGCGCCATGCCGGAGCCGTGGCGATGAGCGTACAAGCCCTGCGCCGTTCGGTGCCGTCTGAAAGTGGGTCTACGTGTCTCTAGCTTGTCGAGAACATCCCTAGGCTCTTCGACGGGAGATCCAGCCCCTCCTTCCCCCATGGCTCGCATCCAGTCTTGGACCACGGTCGTGGACTTCGCCTGCTCCTCCTCAATACGAGCCGTCGTTCCTTTAAAAGGACGCCGAAAGACTTCCTCCAATGCTCTGTCTTTGCGAAATGTCGTCACGGACGGCTCTCGAAGTCGTGCCCCTGGACTGAATAGTTCAGCGTCTTTCGCGATTGCAAATGCAGCGGGGACTCGGCTCTTGTGCCGGCCGCGCTGTTCCACAAGGTCCAGAGGCTCGAATGTTCTTCGTGAAAGAACGAGGCGCTCGTAGACGCAGATCGCCAGCAAAAGCGGCATGTGAGTCACCTTGATAACGGTGCGATTGAGCTTGACATATTGCCTAAAGGGCATGATGTACCGAAGCGGCGTGAGCAGCCAGCCGATTACGTTGGCCGGGGCAATGTAGGAAAAGAGCGCGTCGGATTTGACCATCGACATTGTGTTGACGGCAAACACGAACTGGTGCTCCTCGTTCGCGTTTTGAACGACGGCCATGAACGAGTTGGTCAGAACGGTGATCAGGATCGTGACGATGAGAAAGTGACAGATGATGAGGAACAGGGTAAGAATAGCTTTGCCGAGCAGATTGTAGCCGTCCCAAATCTCCCACGCGGCTGGCGTGAAGCCCATGAGCAGCTGGAAGAGTGCGTATGCGGTCTCGCCCGGCGTGAGATTGACAGGAAATGCCAGGGTGAAGGCAACAAAAAACCCGCTGCAGGCGATGACGATTAAAATGAGTATGGCGAACAAGTCAAGGGCCATCATCCGGAAGGCGATCATCAGCTGGCTGAAATATCTGTAATGGTCTAACACGGAGAACAGGCGCGGAAAGAGCAGGACGGCTGTCGAGGCCAGGACGTCGTATGCGAGGCTGGCGGTGTGGTGCTTTCCAGAGACAAGGCCGTACAGCCGACAACCGTAGTAGAATAAAAACATGAGCAAAATGCCAATGTCGAAGGCGTTCCACACGCTGAGGATGTACAGGCCGAAGCCCTGCTCGGTGAAGCCGACGAGCTCGTCGAGCATGTAGCCGGCAGACCAGAACCAGAAAACGATCTCAAGGGGTGTTATGTACAAAGAGTGTTCGATCAGCACGGCGAGGAAGAGGCCAAGCATGATAGCGTACGAGAGGGTGGAGAAGAGTTGACGATACCGCGGGACGCGGAGGCGAGAGAGCTTGAATGGGGACGCGTCGGATGGGTCGTACAGGCTGACAGATCTACGCACGAGGGGCGGACCAAGCTGTTCGACATGCCACTTCTGAGGCTGACTCGGCGTGATGGTGCGCGCCGACTCGGGCGACCGAAGCGTCCCGTAGTCCGTGGCAAAAGGCGCTCCCTGCGGGGGCCTGCGGTGCAGCGTGTCGGCGGCTGAGTGAAAGACGATGGCGCCTGCCCAGATGGCCTCGAGCTGCTGAACGACGAGAGGGTGGGCGAGAAAGCGCTTGGCTTGGGCACGAATGGCAATCTCGACGGCAGAAATGCGGGCGTGCTGACGGGAGCGAGGCGTGGCCGTACCTGGGGCGGGAGCAACGCCCTGCATGGGATCGAAGTCGTAGAAGAGGGCGTCGATGAGCTCGCGCGTGTTGGAGTCGCGCAGCATGCGCATGGCTAGCAGCTCGCACAAGACGGCCCTGGTGCGAAAGACGCCGATGCTGCCGGGGTTCATCTGGCCATCCTTTTGAAACTGCAGGCAGTTGGCCAGCAAGGCGTACAGCGTGCCACGGTTCAGATGGCTGTCTCTTATCTTCTGCTGTATGGGTTTGACGAGAAACTGCGACACCTGGGGCGAACGCAATTGGTCCCACGACAGGGTGGTCTCGCATTTCTGCATGACGAGGAGCCGGATGCTGTGCTGGAGATGGTAGATAGGGATCTTGTCTACAGTCGGCGCCGGTCAGTCCAAGAATTGGCGTGGACAGCATGAGAACTGCAGGCAACATACCTAGAACGGGCGCGGAGAAGATGGGCAAGATGGGCTGGGCAGCATTCTGCTCGCCCTCGCTGTCGTCATCATACCCGTCCGCGTCGTCGTACTCGTCGTCGTCGTCGCCATTCTCGTCGCTGTCCTCATGCTCTTCCGACGCCGTGTCCTCTGCGGAGGGAGTGGTATTTCGAAAGGCCTGGAAGCCGGTGAACAGGAGCGGTCTTGCGCTTGAGCGTCTCCGACCCCGCTTGGGCCGCAGCAAGCTGGAGAACATGGTGGTTTGTGTAGCTCTGGAAGCGCTACTCCGTGTCTGCGATGACGGGTGGTGCGGCCAGTGTCATGGCTCTCGGTTTTTTTGCTCTCTGGAAATTAAATGAGACCCAGTGCAGCGGCGACGGCGTGTGAACGGGCCCAGGCTGGCTTTGTGCGAGGGCAGCAGGCTGGAAGCGTCGTTGTCGCGAGGACCAAGAGTCAGTATGCTGGGTCACGGTTCGCAGGCTTGTGACCTCATGTGCACGCTGATGCCCCCCTCCTCGTCGTCCGCTCGCGGAAGGGGGGGCGTTGTGGGCGAGGATTGACGGAGCTTATCGCGATGGAGTCGAGTTCAGTCGCGGCGTCTGGCAAATGAGATGCAACACTCGCATACACAAAGCAGACACAAGCAGCCTAGTGGCCGTGCGAGTCACCGCGCCATGCGGGCGAGCCATCCGCCGTCGCGCCCAGCCAATCAGCGCCCGCGTCGCCCGCTCCGCTTCCTGACCGCCGCGTCCAGGCCGGCCATGTCGTGCGCAACGGCCTTGCATGCGCTGCCGGATCGCTGCGAGCAGGCTGGAGAGAACGAAGGAGGACGGCGACGGGGCCATGTCGTGATGGCGCACTCGGAAACAAGCGTCTCTCTCCCGTTCGCTTCCACGCATTCCAGCATTGCGAGGGGACATGCTGTCATCGGTCCAAGTGCGAGCGTGGGCCCCGCGTTGGCGGCACGTTCCAAGGGATCGCAGGATAGCAGAAGCGCGACGCAAGAAACAGTCAAGTTCGGTGGCATCAAATCATGTGTGTCGCCCAGAGCGTGGACAAGAGAGAGATTCGCCGCTAGGCCTCAGGTTAACAAGACAACGTGCAGAGCGCAATCGGCAATCACCTCGAACCCTTTTCCCCAGGTATTTCCTGTTTGGTGGTGGCCGCGTCTCTGTGCCGGAGAATCCCCAACCATAGCAACGAGAACGACGAGGAGAAGAGTGTGCGAGCAGGAGAGGCCGGCATTGGCCCCAGGAATGCCCATCTCAATAGTGGCATCACGCCAGGATTTCTTCCCGTTGCAAGCGTGTACGGTTCAGGTCGTTTCCATCTTCTGTAAGAACCAGGCATTCTCAGCCTTGCTGCCTAAGGCGCAACATGTTCGGGAGATCATCACGTGATGTCGGCGCAGCCAAGTCAGGGAGCAAGTAACAAGTTCCGGCGATGAATGCGTGCCTAAACGCCTCGAGTCACGAACATGCTGGCCAGGCCGGGCAGGACGGAACGAGACACGACAGAATCGGACACAGACACGGCCAAAGCAGGAGTCTTTGATCTGTGCACGCGCGACAACGCCATCGCCCAGAACGGACGAGCTCGGGCCAGGCTGGTCCCTTCTGTTCGTTAGATCAGGGGACGCGGCCACAACAAGCGCCCCCGTGCTGTATTATGCTGATCCGTTCTGTGCTGTGCCGACTCGTCCCCCTCTGACGCCCCGTCTCGTGTTCTCTCCCCTTCCCCCGGCCCGCGCATCCTCCGGCTCTCGCTCCGTTCGCTGTCTCGCCCTCTCTTTTCTGTGCGTCGCTCCTTTGCCGCTCTCCTTGTCTCTGCACAGTCACCAGCCGTGTTCAGCTGTGCTTCGTTCTTCTTGCCACCGACACCGCTCGCCGCCGCTGTCCCGTCGCCCTGCGTCCGTCCAGATCCTTGCGCGCGTCCGCCCTCTTCCCCCAAGCGGCAGCACCCGTTTCCGAACGCGCTGGAAGGTCGATGCGCTGGTGACTTACCATTGGTCGCGGAACTTTTCCTAACAAAGCTTCCACTCCTTCTCCACGCACAACCGCTCATCGCTGTTCCTTGTCGCAAACCACCCGCAACGCTCTCCGCCTGTCGACGATGCCGTCAAAGAGGAGCCTACCCAAGAGGCGCAACCCTCTGCTCGAGCCAGAGCACACCCCTCCGCGTAAGTCTCAACCGGCGCATCTGCGCTCAGGGCGTGTCGCCCCCCTGCCGCAACACCGCCGTCCGTACTGACAACAGCCGTGTCGCGCAGTCGAGATCCTCATCGAGCGCCGTCGCCTTGGGCAGACCAAGCTCGACGTCAGTCCATCGCTCGTCAACAAGATCAATGCCACCTCGCCCTCGAACCTGGGCAACTTCGACTATGCCCATCTGCGCGTGCCGCTGCCCAAGGATCTGGAGGGTTCCGGCATTTTTTTCGCGCAAAACAACATGTCGTATCCCGAATCCTATTTCTTGATGGTACGTACCCTTCGACTTCACTCCCGTGCTGATGCGCAACGTGTGCCTTTGCGATGGCGACGCTGACTGGCGCTCGATTCGACAGCGGCGGAGCAGTGACGGCTATCTCTCGGCTACTGGAATGTTCAAGGCGGCATTTCCTTGGGCGTCGAAGGAGGAAGAAGCCAAGGAGAGAGCGCACCATAAGAAGCTCTCGTCGTCCGGTCCCGACGAGGTCGCCGGTAACGTGTGGATTTCCCCGGAGGAAGGTGTGTAGACTCGAGCCCCCTTCCAGCAATGCTGCATCCCCAGAAGCACGACAGCCTCAGTTCGCTGACACGCGCGTCTTGCGCACGCCCAGCCCTTGAACTTGCCGACGAATACCTGATGCGACCCTGGATCGAGGCCCTTCTTGACCCGCGGCCCATCGAAAAGGGCACCAAGGACTCCAACGCGACGATTGCGACGCCGCCCAAGTTCAAGCTTCCGGAGCGCGAAGAGACATTCCCCGTTCCACAGTTGTCCGCGTCGACGATGCGCAAGCGCGAATTGCGCTCAGCGTCGCCAGGCAAGACGGCCTCCAGCACTCCGGCAGGTAGGAAGATTGCGTCGCCGCGCAAGCGCAGGACCAAGACGGCGAAGGCCGACGACACCCCAGCGAAGGCGGCGAGCTCGGCACTGAGCAACGCTGTCGAGAATGGCACTGCACCAGCTTCCTCATCCGTCGAGGCTACGCCAAGCGTCGCGTCAGAGGGTGCAAAGGACGACACGATTCGCGTCGAGGTGTCGGAGACACAGGAGCTTGTTAACGGCGTCGAAACAACGCACACGAATGTGAAGGTCGCCATGCCAGCCGACAACCCGGATCTCCAGCTGCCCTCCACGGCCGAGGGTGTCATTGAAAAGGCGCACGAAATCACAGAGACGGCGCGGAAGCTTCAGGGTTCCAAGGGCAAGAGCCTGAAGCGGAAAGCCGAACACATCGAGGAAGAGGCCGATGCGAAGGCCGAAGAGTCGACCGCCACAGCAGCCGCGGCTGTCCAGCCTGCGAAGAAGCAGAAGCTCCTCGAAGATCAGCTGAAGAAGGAGCGCGTCAAGGCGAGAACGTTGATTGGCATCACTGCGACGTTGGCCATAGGGTGCGTGTTTCCGGATTTTCCACTTCTTACATGCGTCTTTGCCACCGTCGTCTTCTCCGCTAATGAGCAAACAGTGCCATGGTCCCATACTTTTTCTGAAAGAGCTGCCGAGCTGAGCGCACGCAATTATCACGCAGAATCTATTGTAATTTATCATTGTCCCCCACCCCATGCAAATCACGATTTCGCATCCATACAAACGCACGTCGCACATGCACATGCACTACTTTCTGTTGCCTCCCCGTCTTTAACCTCGTTCCACGTTCAGATATCCCATATTCCCCTACCCTCACACGCGGGCTGGCTTCGGCGTTGTCGGCGCTGACGGCGCAGAAAGGGGGTTTCTGAAAATTCTTGTTTCGAGAGCATATGGCATTTTGCTGTCAGCTTGTTTGGATGATTAGGGAAGGGCACGGCACCATCGGCTGACACACAGGACGGTGGCCGCGGTGGGCGGTATCGGCGACGGTGCCGCTGACCGGCGAAAGCGGTGACGATGTGCAGGAGGAGCCCGACACACCAAGGACAAAGAAGGCTCCCGGAAAGACGTGCAGAAGAGCATTGGCTGATGCAGCCAGCGTATCGACACTCGCCTGAGTCCTCGTGCTGGCTTCGGTCGACGTGGTTCTTCTTCCTGCTGGCCTCTCTCAGGGTCTCCCTTTGCTCGGTCGCGGTGACTCAGCTCGACGAGAGCGCCGACGGAAGGTTCGCATGGATGTGAGCCGCGACTGCCGTTTTCTGTGCTGCAGCCTGATCAGGTAAGTCGTCTCCTGGAAATCACACGTAGAAGAATCCAACGTTGCCAAATTGCACTCTTCTTCACCTTCACAAGTTCCTTTGTCCTCTTGAACTCGATTCTAGATAGCCACGGCTTCCTCCACCCTGCATCCACGGCGCGTCTCACTCCCCTGATAAATCATGCATGAGCACTTTGACACGAAGCCCTTGAATGAGCCCTGAATGATCGCTTGACCCGCTCCAATGGCACGCCTTCCAAATGCTGACGCGTGCTGGGCAAGCAGCTCAAAACCCGGCGATGCACTGTATGGACACGCTTCAGAGACAGCCGTAACGTGCGACGATGGTGGCGCTGAGGCCGGCATGTCTGCCCTGCAGTATGCTAGGAGCTGTGGCTTCAGCCAAGACTTCCTCCTCGAAGATCCTCTCGACATCTTCTGTGCGACAAATCCACTGCCGCCGCTGCCAATGGCGCAACCCGCATCCGCTGGAGATCTTCCTGAAAAGAGCGACGTGTCCACGGCGTTTGGTGTAGCTATAAACAGCGATGAAACCTTCCGAGAACGCATCATGTGCGCCAAAGAAGGTGCTCTTTTCCTGCAAAAGATTGTAGTGCCCGAAGATGACGGTGCGCATGCGCTCCAATTTGAGGATGCGATAGAACAAGACCGGTCGAGGCTGCGCGCGGTGAAAACGGAGCTGCCTTTGCTGACTACCGATCACGAGATGGATATGACGTGGTTTTGTGGCCGGTCTACCAGATTAGCTGACCTGCGCGACGTCCATTTACCTATGGAGGATGTAAATGTTCAGGACGATGAAGGCTTAGCGTGGCCACTCAAGTATAGACAGCTACCGCAGGAGACCTTTCGGATCATCGAGCGCGCACGTTTAGAGTGCCCGCGGGACACGCTAAAATACATACAGGATCTGGTAGCTGACCCGAATATCAATGAGGACTTGGAGAATTTTGACATTTGGTGCCAGCCATATGTTGATGTCAGTGCGCTGTCAGATTGCCCTTATTATGTCCTGTCTTCTGATCCGTGCAGCGAGCGACGATGGAATTGGTGTCGCCACCTTTGCTACCAATCTTGAGCCCTTCCCCAGCCCCGTTCAATTCCTTCTTGGACACTGACCATTTACAATTCGTTTCGGATGGCTCAGACTTTCTCGCTGCGGACATTGAAGCCCTCGATAGAGAGCTCTTCGCTCATGACCAGATCGTAGCTGCTAATTCTAGATCCTCTGAGCATTTGAATTTGCAGCATGCCGAGCACCTCGCACAAATTTATACCCCGTTGCAATCGGATATTTTCTCCGACGATGGAGCGCAACTAAGACAAAATTGTAAGCGAGATGAGTTGATGCTCGAACCACCAATCATCCTCTCAGCTTGCAGCTCTTGTAGCTCAAATACAAGAGAAAGGGCCGACTTACTCGTTAAACAGATAGAGCCCGTTATTTCCAACTCGCCACCGTCACGTCTCATGCAGAGCATCAGCCCGGAATTGGATGCTTCGTTTGAGATGTTGCGCGATGAGTTTGTAGCTACCGTTGCGTATGAAGCTGTACAAGCCGCTGAAAACGAGCAGCTCTTGGCAGCAGACTGTCTGCAGCGCGTTGAGGTACCTACGATGGATTTCAAACTGCCTACTCCTCCATGGAAGGTGAAGAGATTGTCTTATTGTTGGGAGAAATCAAATATGGCTGTACTTGAAGAATATGCGGAAATTATTTCCATGCTCAAAGTCGATACAGCTACAGAGCCAAACCTAACAAGTTGGAAGCTGGATAGAGCTATCGAGCGCCAATTGCAGCCTTTTCCATTTCTATCCAAATCCGTAGATGTGCCCGAGGAACGAGGAATCGATGATCTTAGGTATTTGAGTGTCGTCATGAGCGACATGAGCCTGGAAGATGTCGTTACAAGTGACGCCCTGGTTTGGAAGCCGGATGGCCTGCGCGTTTTGCGCTGTGCGGAGTACGAGTATGAAGAAGACGAGCTCGAAGCGGCGGGACTTGATTTGAGCGAGGAGGCAGTTGTTGACCTTGACAGTCTCTTACGAAAGCGGCAACATGATTTTGGTCTTGCAAGTAACTGCCACGACCAAGTTGGAATCGAAATGGATTGCGCTTTGAAGTCTACGTTATTCTCGTCAAAGGGATCGACTCAAATGACCCTCGCGGCTGAAACGGACGTCCATTTCTTTGAGGATAATTTCACCACACGTGGACGTCTCCGGAATTTCATGATGAACATGGGCCACCAGAGCAAGAGAAGGAGAATTGGCGATAGCCAGAATCAAGCCCTGTTGAAATCTCCAGCAGGACCGACTGATCGCACAGACATAACGACCGCCCATGCTCCTGTGCCTGCTGCAGCGCAAGAGCGCAGCGAGATGAGTGAACCCTTTAGTTTGCCGCCCTTGCCTTCTAATCCGGCTCCAAGATCTGTTATTCTCTCTCTCAACATTATTCAAATGCATCGTAGACTTCTTCGTACCTTGTTTCAGGACTTGTGTCCGAACATCGGTTACATTGAACGCGACTTTAGCTTGCTTCAAGATGCTTCAGAAGCAGATATATTACTTTCTCCAGGAGCTGGGCTTGTCATGACAACTCTGCAGAAGATCAAGCAGAAGCCTTTACCGGGTCAGGACGGACAGCTTTCGGGGATCATGGACCGTATCGCAAGGCTCACATGCAGATACGAAATCTTGATCGTGCTAGTGAGCGAAGCAATTACGCCTGATACTGAAATGGATCAGCGCGACTGTGAAGCCATCGCGGAGTTTGCCGCTTTCTGCTCAACATGTCAAGCTGAGGTGCAGATTTTCTATGTTCCTGCAGGATATGACAATCTGGCCGCGTGGCTCGCCACAAGCCTTTGTGAATATAGCAGCATTGGCCAGAGACTTCAATTATTGCAGGAGGAAACATTAGTACGTGTAGCTACTATACTAGGGCGTCACTGCGAGGCTGACAATGTATCAGTGGGAGCAAGTTCTTCGCCGAACGGGGTTAAATGCTTTCGCTGCACAGACTGTGCTTGCATCACTCAAAGCTGACAGCGTCTCATCGAGCTCAGGACCGTTCTACAGTGCGAGAAGGCCAGCTGGGAGAAATAATTTTGGACTTGGCGCTTTTGTACGCATGGAGCCTGAGGAGAGGATGGTTCTGTTTGAGAGGGCACTCTGCGGGAGGTCGGTGCTGCAACGAGTGAATCAAACTCTGGAGCAGTCGTGGCCAAGCGCTAGGACTGGTTTTCGTTAGATACCATGAAAACAAATGGCATCCTGCTTCACCAGGCGCCGAGAGGGCTTGACATGAATGCACACGAAGAGCAGCTAGACTTTTTTCGTAGCACGTTTGGGGATTTCGATGTTGCTTTGTGAAAATCTTTGAATTCGATCATTTCAAAGTGATTAAAATCGCCTGAGGCACTGCTAAATCTCCTTGAGCGTGAACCGCTCGCACAGAGCGCGCGGTCTTAGAGCTTCCCTGCGTCATCTAGGACCCAGCCGCCTGTTTCCTTCATCTTCTTGTACCACTCCTTGACATAAGGCAGCGCGACATGGGGGCCATAGAGCGGCTGCTCCCATTGCGGCTTTGGCGCCTTCATGCCCGTCTCCCTCTCGCACGACGCAAGCCACTCCTTGAACGAACCGCCGCGGTTGTAACCCGTCTTCGCGTCTTCCCACGCGGCCGGGTCCCTGCTGCCGCGCATCTTCTCCCTGAGCTCTTCGGTTGCGCCGACGTTGACAGAGAAGTCGCTCGGGCGGACGACGACGCCGTAGTTCTTGGCGGCGCCTTCGAAGGTCACCAGCTTGCGATGGACCTCTGCGGCGACGATCTCGGCCGGTCGGGTGAGGGGGTCCCCTAGGCCTCCGCCGCCCCACGTGCACCACTCGAGGACGTCGCCGGGCTTGACGCGGACGTGGTCGCACTTGCTGGGGAGGAGCTCGGGCACCGCGCCTTCTTTGCCGAAGCTGTCGCCTCTCCAGAGCGCTTTGCGAGACAGCGAGCCGGGCTTGCCGCCGTTGACGCCCCACGGCTTGATGAACCAGCGGTCGTCGTGGATGCTGACCTCGCCTTCGGACAAGAAGCGGTACAGGGTGCGCTGGGCGTTGCCTCCGCGGAAGTAGCCGGCGCCGCCCGAGTCCGGGATGGCCTCGTTGGCCTCGATGATGAGCGGGAAGTACAGCTCGATGTTCTCGGTCGGGACGGACTTGATGCAGGGGAACAGGCAGTGGCAGTCCGGCCCGTCGCCGATCGGGCGTGCCGGCACGCCGCCGAAGCCGATCTGGTACAGCAGGAACCACTCGCCGTCCGGCTTGAAGCCGGAGTAGAACAAGTGAGGCGAGTCCGAGAAGCCGGCCGCGCAGCGGTACGCCGGGTTGCGCTGACCGAAGAGCGCCTGCATCACGTCCATGACGCGGCCCAGCAGATGGGTGCGGCAGCTTACGGCGGCGGGGCGGACGGGTCGCAGGATGGTGCCTTCGGGGATGATAATTTCCAGCAGGTCGTGAAAGCCGTCGTTCACGACGCAGTGCGGATCGTACACGGCAAGCAGATAGTACCCTATGAACATCTTGAACATGGTGATGGAGCTGTTGAGTTTTGTTTTGGTCAGTGCGACTTGCGCCGTGTGGACATCGTTTTTGGCCGACTTACAGATAATAGTTCATGCTGGTGTTGGATTCTTGCATACGACCAGTCAGCAAACTCTGAAACGGTTCTTCTGAAAAGCGACGGGAAACGCAGGAGCTTGAAAGCATTTAGGGAAAAAAAAAAAAAAAATCCTTACGTGGAGACGTGCCGGTCCAGTCGAAGACGAGCTTTTCGCCCTTCTTCTGCATCGTGCACGTTATGCCGTACGGACCGACACCGTTGCCGTCGTCGTCGATGAAATCAGTGAACGTGGATGCCTCGTTGCCAATCTTTTCGTCTATGATCGTCTTGATTGCCGCGCGGTTCTGCGCGAGCAAGTCGTCCGTGGCGGCCTGGTAGACCTCGTAGCCATAACGATCGCAAAGCTCGCAAACGCGCGCCGCCGCCGTCTTGCACGCGGCCACCAGCGCGATGACGTCGCTCTGGAACCAGTCCGGCTGGCGCGAATTGCGGCAGAACAGGTCCATTAGGCCCTTGTTGTGC
Organism: Verruconis gallopava; assembly: GCF_000836295.1. NCBI lineage: Eukaryota > Fungi > Ascomycota > Dothideomycetes > Venturiales > Sympoventuriaceae > Verruconis > Verruconis gallopava. Next base: position 140,892 of record NW_015622183.1, on the reverse strand, counting down.
ACGCCCTTCTCGTACAGCTTGACGATGGGGATCTGGAGCCCGTCCTCGAAAATGGTGGTGGCGTTGATGCTCATGCTGCCGGGCACCTTGCCCTGCACGTCCGTGAGATGGCCGAAGTTAGCGGCCCAGCCGATGAGCTTGTGCTGATAATGAATCGGCAGCAGGATGATGACGTCGTTCAGATGAGAGACTGCCCCGTCGATCTGGTAGACGTCGTTGGTGACAAAGATGTCTCCCTCTTCGATCGTGCCCTTCCAGCCGTTGAGGAATTGCGTGATGAACGAGCCGAACTGGCCAACCAGCATCTGGCCCCGGGTATTGGTAATGACGTTGAACTCGTCCTGCTGTTCACGAATCGCCGGAGACATGGCGCAACGAAGCATCAAGGTGTCCATCTCTCGGCGGATGGAGCCCAGCGCCGACGAGATCAGTGTTGGAATCAAAGGCGACTCTTGGATCAGCTTCTTAGCCGACTCTGCTGTGTGCTGCACCTTCTCTTCCGTCTTCTTGTCCACGGGCCAGATGAGCAGATTGCCCATCGAGTCGACCTCAGCGTAATAGCCCGGCAAGATGAGCGTGTTCGAGTCCATCTCGGTGATGACCGCGGGGCCTTGTATCTTGATACCCTTCTTTGTGATCTTGCTGCGATCCCAGAACGTGGCCTCGACGTGCTTTCCCTCGTAGTAGATGTTTTGCTTGTTCATCACCGCGTCGGCTGGCGGCTCGCTGCTGGACGCCTCCTCGATCGCCTTGATCGCCACTTCTTCGGAGCCGTCGATAACCTTGGCGCGTAGTCGCATCGTTTCAAGCTCGGCGGTTTCGAGCGAGAAACCGAACTGCTGTTCATGCATTCCGCCGAACTTTTTGCGCAGCGTTTGCAACAGCGTGCTAGTGTCTCCGAGCTCCTCTTCGGAGAAGTCCACCGTGAGAGTCATGGCCTGACCCTTGTAGCGCATGTCGCTCTGATACAAGACCTTGAGAGGTATGTCGGAGTTTGGCAAGGCTTCTTTCATGGTTTTCATGCAGGCCTCCTTCAGTTCCGAAAGAGAGCTACCAAGGTCTTCCGTAGTAATGTCAGAGAAGAGCCTGATGTATGTGCAGCTTGCCTCGTGGCTCATCTTTGTAGTGGCATCACCTTGAGCACACAGAATACCTGGCGAGGGAGGAATGATGACGGGCCATGCACCCAGTAGCTTTCCCAAAGCATTCCCGTGCATTGGGCCAGCACCACCGAAGACAGTCAGAGCAAAGTCTCTAGGATCAAAACCTTGCTCAACGGATACGAGACGCAGTGCGCCGTGCATCGACTCGTTTACAAGGTCGATGATACCTTCAGCCGCATCGTACACGTTCATGCCCATCTGGTTTGCAATGGACTCCACAGCCTTGGTGGACGCATCGACGTCTAGTTTGAAGGAGCCACCAAGAAGTTCAGATGGGAGTCGACCCATGACCAGGTTGGCGTCGGTGACCGTAGGTTGCTTGCCACCTTTTCCATACGCAGCCGGACCAGGATTCGCTCCGCTGGACTCTGGTCCGACTCGAAGCTGCTTCGTGAAATCATTGTATACTGCGATAGAGCCTCCTCCGGCGCCGACAGTACGGACATCGACTTGGGAAAAGGGATTAGAAGTGGTTTGGGGGATTCAAAAGGGTAAAGGTTTTCGACTCACCGGAAGGAGCCCGTACCGTAAGAGGACCGACATGGGTTTCTCTGCGAATCACGGTGGCTGAGTTGTTCAACAGCGCACAGTCCGTTGAAGTGCCGCCCATGTCAAGCGTAATTAGATTCTTGTATGGAGTGTTGTTCGCAACCAGGTGTGACACGCCTCTAACGCCACCAGCCGGGCCAGACATCAGGATGTTGACCGGAAGCTCTCCAGCAATGTTGACGGACGTCAAATCGCCGTCGGACTTTAGAATTCGAAGGACATCTGTGTCAGCAGCGAGCATGGTCTGTAGATTTTTCATGTATCGCTTGACTACCGGTTTTACGACGGCATTCGCCGTTGTCGTGACCGTTCGCTCGTACTCTTGAATCTCAGGGAGCACATCTGTGCTTGTGACCACCTCGACGTCAGGACCAAACTCATCGTGTATGATTTCTCGAATCTTGTTCTCGTGGATGTTGTTGCTGAAGGAGTTGAGCAAGCTGATAGCGACGGCCTCTGGCTTCTGGCGCTTCAGATCTGCAAGGCTTTCACGGAACGCTTTCTCGTCTAAAGGCTTGAAGACCTCGCCACCAATCGTCACACGCTCGACAGCCTCTACGGTTCGCTCTAGAGGCACGATGGGCTCGGGCTGTTGATAGTTGATCCAAGCACCGAGTCCACCTGGGATCTGTGAGCGCCTCACGGTGAGGATATCCTTGTGTCCAGCGGTGACGACTAGGCCGGCTTTTGCGCCTTTGCCTTCGAGGACGGCATTGGTCGCGGTGGTGGTTCCGTGGTGGATGTAGTCGAACTTCCCATCCTTAGGGAAGTTGTACTCGGCCTCGAGAATCTTCCGAGCCTTGTCCACGCCTTCTCGAACTCCGATACTTTGATCAGACGTATTGGTCAACGTTTTTGCGCGCACAGTTTTGCCATCTGGCGTGATGATGCACACATCGGTAAATGTGCCACCTGCACGGCGTCAGTCACTATCTGGCGCTGAAGAACGAGGGGTTCATTGTACGGACCAACGTCAACTCCAAGGCGGTATCCAGCCATCTTCGCGATAAAACTCAAGGACTAGATCTCAGCTCGACGCTTCGACGACCGGCCATGTTCCAACATATAAGATTTCTGGCACGAAACGCCGATCGCGGTCTCTCGATGCATGGCATCATATCAACCAAGATCCTTGTCCATCCTCGACGGCCACGGACTGCATGCACTTCCTGCGGGGTGACGAGGCCTGGAACAAAGCCCGAAGTGGGAATCCAAGAGCGGTTTGGGAAGCGCCGAAGCCTGCCAAGGGGGAGAGTCGGAAGAAAGGTTGCGAAAGATAACGCTTACACAGTAAGCAAGACAATCGCCAACGCGTGCGCGTGGCTACAAGGGGCTTTGGCAGCGATCCACGTCCTCGGCAGCGGACGTCGGAACGGCGTGAGGGGTCTCTTGTCTATCTGGACGAGGCTTGCCGAAAGGTCTTGCTTGCTTGCTGGCAGCTTTGCTTCACGGCGAACATGTTCAGGACGAATTGTCGGAGCCAGCGATGCGAGCCGACGATCCTTTGCTCTCCAGACCCGTGTCCGAACGTCTATTGCGCACCCGTATATCTGCGTCCTCGCTACAGGCTTCGTCCCTTCTGCATATTCGAGCTCGCCGCAATTCACTCGGTAAACGGTGCGTCCACTGGACTTGGACTTGCTTAGCTTTGGATACATGCACGTCGCATTCCCGCTCGTATCGAGCAGCATCGGATAGCGTTACCGACGGCAGGCTGTCCGATCACGTGATGCTCCATGTCAACGCATGTTCTGCAACTTGAAATGTTCCGCGGCCTCCGGCACGGGAATGGGCAACCATTTCGAGATAAATGGCAGTCTCTCGTGATTTCTGGGCTTCGAACAAGCTTCTCTTATCAGTCGGTATGTGCTCACTTCACGTAATCATGCTCCGTTTGCGAATGCAGCTCAAGAGTGGATTTTTCACTGTGATTCTGACTATCTATGGCCTTTACGGGTCAGATTATTCCCATATGCGCAACAGTACATAGGCTCAGAATTCCAACGTAATCTGCCAGACCTCCAACAACCATCGACAGCCACGTTCTGGTTTAGACATTTGAGAAGCCTTCAACCCCCTCCCACGGTGTTGGAGTTGTCCGCGCAGGAAAACGCTCCACCAATCAAGCCGGTGTCATAAGCAGCAATGATCTGCTTCACCACCCCGTACGTGCCTCCAACCAGGAAGAACAGACCCAGCAGAATCAGGAAGCAATGGAAAGCGAACTGAATCTTCTGCCAAAGACTCCCTGACTTGTACTGCCAGTGGTCATAGAGCCACAGCCATCCAGGCAGGCTGATTGCCAAGGGCGCGAAGCAGATAGAGCCCGTCAGCGCAATGAGGTAGTTGAAGATCGGAATGGCTTCGGCCAAAATAAACGCGAGCGCACCGATGAAAATCGTGCAGCTGAGCCAAGTTCCCCAATGAATAAATGTGTTCTGCTGAAGGTGCTTCGAGTTGCGCAGAATTCTAACAAACACATACTTGCTTGCTACGTGGAGATACAAGCATGCGGAAACAATAAGCCCGATAAGACCTTTTCAGTGTCAGCTCATCCCGCAATTTCGTCTACCCTCGATACACACTGACCTATGCCATAAGATACCTTTTTAATTGTTGGACCGGCGGAACCGAGCGATGGATTGGCGACGTATTGGCCACACCACCGGTAGACGACTAGAGCAAAGGTGATATAGGATGCTTGAACTACGCCCATGGAAGTGTAAACAGCCTTGTTGTAGTCCTTCGGGTTCCTCATCTCAGATATGACCGGAAGAAACGCAGACGTTCCAGCAGAACTGATGAAGATGGTTGCCGAGGCAGTTACGCCTTCTGCAAAGGTTGGGTGTCCGATAGCGTGCCAACCCAAGTCGTATGGTCCAGTTTGAGGCGCTGAGGCCGGCCGGTCTCGTGTTGTGACTGCGACCACGACAATGAAAACTGCCGTGTAGATGCTGATGAAGCCTGCCCACGAGAGCCAACCGATCTTTTGGAACTTCCGCACCGACGCCGCGGCGATGATGACAGCAGTAGCCAAGAATGACCACCATACTGTACAAGCAGCATGCGTGCTGAGTGCATTAAGTGCAATGCTGACACCAAGAATTCCTGAGCCGGTGCAAAGTAAGTAAGCGATGACAAACAATCCGCCCACAAGTTCTCTGAGGGGGACCCCGCCTATGACAGCTGCCATGTCTGCGATCGAGTGACAGTGCGCGTGAGTGTTGCGGAAGTTGCCTTGCACGATTGCGGTATCTGAAGAAGACGTAATCAGCCAATCTGAAGCACAAGGCCGACTGACTGTACGGAGACATGAATTACGCGCTTGCGCTTACATGTGTTCAGAGCGCCCCATCCAATTACAGACAATGCACCTCCTACAGACCCCAAGCTGTACATCGCTGTTGGAATTGAGAGCACGCCGGTGGCGAAAAGTACTTTTCAATAGTTAGACAATTGTCTTGGACTGGCCAGCGACACACTCAAAACGTACTCTTCAAGAAGATGATGCTAGCGCGCGGCCATCCGACCAAGCGAAATTGAACCCCGTCAATGTTCTTCTTGAAGACCTCGAAGTCGTCATCCTTTGGGTCGTAGACCACATCCTCGACATCGCCATATTTTCGGTGATCAGAGCCTGTGGCAGTCACCGTTGGATGGATCTCATCCATCTTCTTTTCGTCGGCCATCTTGGGCTAAATGCGGGGTGGTACAAGGCTGAAGCCTTGCAGGATGGTGCAACAAAGCGTGAGATCAGGCTTGAAAGTAGTCCTTAGCTGGAACAACAGCCTTGAAATAAGACCAAGTGATCGACAGGTGTTCCGGCGATACCTTTATGACCCATCTTTGCGAGTGTCGTCCCCCCCTCTCACCTCAGTCGTTTCTAGTATGCTTATCACGATAGGTGCAGATCAGCTGCAAGGTCCGGACACAAGCGAGGTCAGAAAAGACCCGAAGATAAGGATGGGGCGATTTCGTCGATATCTGAATCGAGAAACGCCGGACTGCTGCGAAGTCAAATTAACCGCTATGGGGCCCAACCCCCCGGCGCGATTGACGACTACACTGGGGCCGCTTGCAGGTAGCCGCACTGCGGGGGAGACGCGAGCGCACATGCTTGGTGTGATACATGTTACCATTCCCAAATCCGTATATAAATGCACGATTGCATCGAGATAAAGTCGCAGATAAATGGCTGTCGAGTCAGAGTAGTGAGGAAAAAAATTGTGATCTTATTGTATTATCAGCCCATGCCAATGCTTGATACGGCGTTATCAATTTGCCAACACTGTTGCTTTCTACGTGACAAGCGGTGGACCAAGAGCTCTCTATCAAAAATGGGGACAATGTCAAGTAAACTTTTTGCAGCACCGAAAACGCTGTAGGGACATCTCTGGTTCGAAGAGATACGTACTCGTGTTCTGAGCTGTCGAGCGATCATGGCAGACAGATTCGTGCAGCTTCCGTTTGCTCAAAACATGAATGCCGTCAACACGATTCAGCCACAGAGCTCCCAAAGCGAAACCTGCGATCGTACCTACGACAGTCTCCGTGCTTGTCGACTCATGCAATGTCCCTTTCACGGCCCACCCGTCTTGCTGCCTGGCTTATACGGGAATGTTTCGCGGTAGTGGTCGGCAATTTTCTCTCGGGTGGTTACCCAAACGCCGTCCTTTGAAGCGATGTATTGCATGAACCTGCGGAGGGCCTCAGACCGGCCGGGCTTACCAACAATTCTTGAATGCTAGCCTAAATCAGCCTTCCTTTCGCATGACGCCTTATTCCAAGTGACTGACCATGGGGATGTTCATCATTTTGCCGCCCTCTCTATACAAGCAGTCGAACGTGCTTTTCAGGTAATCCTCGTACATTTGACCTGCCTGATGCCTTTTTTTAGCTTGGTGATTCGGGCAAGGAATATCGAGACGACATGGTACTCTACTGCAAGCTCACAAAAGGTGGTCAAGTCTTGCCAAAAGGTACGCGAATTCGAGTAAACAGACAGAAAGGCGTTTATGCAATGGGTTCACTCTGCGTAGGGTCAGTGAATGGTAAGTGTCATGTGGGACGTAAGTTACGAACCACACTGGTAACAAAACCAGGAGACATGTGGAACTTGCCGTCATTGCAATCGTAGTTGTATGGAACAATAAGCATGCCCTTTCTCTCGGACTCCGGCAAACCGGCTTCGCTAGGTAGATCGACCCTGTGCAAAAGTCAACACGGGGCGTTGCCAGTGATTCAAGCGAATATAGTACCAGTACGGCACATCGTCGTTGTATGCCTGACCAGAATTAAGCCTCTATGCTCAAGGGGAAAGGACATTTCGCCTTCACGAACCTCGCTTGAGTATTTCAGCTCCCAACCTTGCTCTTTGCACACTTCTGGCACGAGTACATGCGTTTGGGGGGTTCCTCTTCCAAAGTAAAATCCCACGGGTCGTTTGGTAGTGACCCTTTCGAGCTCCGAGAAGGTATCTCTGATGTACTTCTTGTCTTCTTCAACGCTGTAATCCCAAAATTCGAGCCAGCGAAGCCCGTGGGCGGCAATCTCGTGACCTTCTCGCACACAAGCTTGGGCAAATTCGGGATTGCGCTCCATCGCTTGCGCGATCGCGTACAGAGTCATGTTCCAGCCAAACTCCTTCATCAGGCGAAAGATTCGCCAACATCCGCTCCGTGATCCGTACTCGAAATCGTGCTCGCTGTTCAGATGGCGCCCGCCCGGCTTCACGCCTCCGCTGCTGCCCTTCTCCCACAGGTAGGGCTCGCTAAGACCGTCGCCGTCGTTCCAGCTTCGCTCGCCTCCCTCCTCGTAGTTCAGAATAAAGCTGACGGCAATGCGGGCACCGTTTGGCCATTTTGCGTCATGTCCAGCCTCGCCAAATCCCTCGAAATCCCGCGGCAGCTGGATGGACTCCTCGACGTGTGGCATTTTGGCTCTGAATCGGAGATTTCGACAACGTGAATCCTGAAGCGTATCAGCTTCAATGCGTGTTTAGTCACCATATCTATATTCACCAACTCAGGTCCAGGATCCGAAAATCCCGAGCACAGGGGTAGCTGGCGGACCGTGGAGGTCTTGATCCGCTGGCCCTCAGCGGGGTCCGCACTAGCTCTGGAGGCTATCAACTTCGCCCATGTGCGGCAATTTGATATCAAAGTTAGCTCCCTGCCCGTCGGAGGTCTCGGCATTCTCAAAGCTCACCTGTATTCTCGCCGAGACATTGATGTTACGTTATTACGTTCGATGATCTGTTCCGTAATGGGGATGTTCTTTTCGCGCACATCTCTGTCAAGTAACGTATTTCTTTCTAGACCTTTCCCAGTTCTGCGTCGCGGTGAAGTTTCCAATCCAGAATGTCTGTCTTTTCCGTAACTCCCAAGGACGGGAACCCAGTCACTACTGAGGTCCTAGATGCAACGTGCAAGAGCTTGGGGGTTCTAATTCACGACGATGAGAAGGAGGACTACAGAAAACTACTCGCTGTGTTTCACGAGGCCGCGGAGGAGTTGATGGCAATGCCAGACTTTGATCCTCCCACAAACGTGAAAAAATTCCCAAGGGAGCAGGTCCATTTCCCGACGGAAGACCAGAATCCGTATGGGGCATGGGCTTGGAAATGTTCGATCAGAGATCCAAACATTGCAGACGGCCCATTGTCAGGAAAGCGTATAGCAGTGAAAGATAACATTGCCGTGAAAGACGTGCCGATGCTCCTAGGGACAAATTTTATCAAAAACTATACTCCCGTAAGTGGATGAGACTTTTCCAGCTTCATTGCATGCTCTTTGATCGTATATCGAGCATACTATTTGAATTTTCTTGGCAACGGGCTTGAACTCAAGGCTCAAACCACCAAGGCGAGCGCAGGCTGAGATCGTCCAGAAAATCGATGCGACCGTCGTCACTCGAGTGCTCGAGGCGGGGGGTGAGATTGTCGGCAAAGCTGTGTGCGAGAACATGTGTCATAGCGCAACTTCTCACTCTGCGGCGACGGGAATTGTTGAGAATCCGAGAGCCAAGGGTTACTCTTCAGGAGGCAGCTCAAGCGGATGTGGAGTGCTGGTTTCCTTGGGTGAGGTGGATATGGCCATAGGAGCGGATCAGGGAGGGAGCGTCAGAATCCCCGCATGCAACTGTGGCATTGTTGGCTTCAAACCCACGTTTGGATTGATACCATACACTGGGTGTGGATCTAATGAAGCATCAAATGATCATCTAGGCCCTATGACAAAGACTGTCATGGATTGTGCAACGCTCTTAAGTGTGATCGCTGGACAAGATGGCATTGACGACAGAGGATTTGCAGCACCAACTGCGCAACAGCTGCCCCAATTCGCAGAGAAACTAAAAAAACTTTCGTCTCCCGACAGGCTCGACGGTCTGAAAGTTGGAGTCATAGTAGAGTCTCTATCTACGCCAGTCCTCGATCCCAGAGTCAGAAATACATTTTGCAACGCCGCGAACAGACTGAGAGAAATTGGTGCTTCGGTTGAGGACGTGGGTATACCTATTCACAAGAAAGGGACGGCAATTTGGACGGGAGTTAGTAAAGTAGGTGGTTACCTCACCAAATTGCACGGTTCTGTTGGACGACGCAGCTACAACATGACGGACCTGAATGCTTTGATGCACCCAATAACTCAAGCCAATTGGGACGGAGCTTACGTGTCGTAAGTATAACCTTGTGTTGTGCAGCCGTACAGGTCAAACTAAGATTTGCTCAGGACGAAGAACATTTATCTAAATGGAGCCTATGCAATGACTGCATTCCCTCATCTGTTGGCAAAGTCCATCAACCTTTCGAGAATGCTTCGAGCTGCATACGATGAAGCATTAAAGAAATACGACGTTCTCATCACTCCAACTCTGCCATATCTCGCCACACCACACGCGAAGACCGATGGCACGCCTCTTGAGCAAATCGGAACGCAAGTTGGATTGACTAGCAACACGTGTCAATTCAATCAGACCGGCCATCCAGCGCTGACACTGCCATGCGGGTTACTCGAAATTGAAAACGGACCCCTTGCCGGGACAGGAACAAAATTGCCTGTCGGATTGCAGATAATAGGCAAGTGGTGGGACGAGGAGACTGTGTTACGTGTGGCACACGCTTTTGAGATAACTAACGACTGGGAGAAATTGTAAAGTGTAAGCGAATGATTGTTGTACGGACCATACATAAGAGGAGTATGTTGACGAAAGTATGAGGGCTTCTTGGGTCACAAGCGGCATTTAGATTTGTTTGGTATGAATAGAGATCTAAGAAAAAGCCCTTGCTCCTCTACTCATGAAAAAAGACAAACGTCAGCATGTCTACATGAAGAAGATTCGTAACTTCGGAAAACGATTATGGGACGTCACGGCTGAGCTACATGTGATCTTTGTTCAATAACGCAGGTCTGTCAGGAAGTACTGCATGAAGTATTCGCACCGGATTTCACGACTGGCGCTGTTGTCATTATTGTCCTTTGTAGGCCTTGCATCGAGTCCAAATCGAAGAGGTTATTTGCATTTACAGCCATGAAATCTTTTGAGGGACAGAAATCGGTGTGCAACTTCCCACCTCAACGGTGAGCTGCGAAGGGACATTCTACGCGCCAATCGGTACTGGAATCTGGACCTCCAGTGATCGATTCATTTCACAGCGAAATATGACACTGATTGCGACTCGAGAAAGATAGCTTTGCATCCAAACCAATTCAAGAACTGGCCGCAGTATAGCTGTTGTCCTTCACATACGTGTTAAGTGTGAATAAGACGAGACTACAATCAAATGTAAACAGGGACATTATCCTTTTATTGTCTCAAGCCGGCTCTACCTTTTCAACTTAACCTCCAGTTTGGACGGACCGACTTCTTGACAGCTGTTTGCGAGGTGCCAGAGCCCGTTGATTTCCACAAGCGCTCCAGAGAAGCGCATGGCTCTCATAAGCTGCCTATCTATGCCTCATTCATCACAAGATCTATCGCCTTATCACATTGATCCGCACTGGAGCTCTTTTGATGTGCTCTTCGCCAGTGTTCAAGGAGACCTGGGCGCGAAGGGAGTTTTGCGAGTAGAGACGAGCGCGACGAATGAGGCTAGTGCGTAGAACTAAGGCGCGCTATACACTAAAACGTCACCGTAAAGCCGCAGTCCGTCACCAAGTGGTAAAGAGTCTTTGCAAGAGCTGTCGATGGCTAATCTAACCTATAAACAATTGCAATGGCACGAGACAGACCTTTAAGTAGTACGACCCCAAGATATTGGCCAGATGAACCCTTGCACGTGCCATGTATCCGCGACGATGAGGCATTTCCTCACTTGCTAAGCAAACTGTCCATGTACGTGCTGCAACATTATGCTAAAGGCCGACAAAGCTAAGGATCATTATAGCTATATCACAGATGCGATTGTCTCACCGCACAGCTTCGAAGAGCTGCGGTCACCGGTCGTTGAGCAGCGGCTTAGCCCACTGATAGACTACATTGCCGATTCTGTTCACAACAGAGCGATTGTCTGTGCATTGCTGGCACTAAAGGGCTACTTCACCGCGCTTGAATCCGACGAAAATCGGGGGGTCAATTTATCGCGCGGCTTTGCGTGCGAGTATGTTGCCTGGAGATTTCTCACCCATCTATCTGGCCGAGAGCTCATTCATTTCCTGTTGTACGAGCTGCCCCCGCATGAAGTAGGAACAAGAAATCAAGACGAAGAGGCCGGATTGGTGAGACAAACCTCGTTACCACCGTCAGCGCAGCCGCTAGATGGCTCCCAGCCGACGCTATTGGACTCATCAATTCTTGGGCACGGCGAGGATGTCGCGGAAAGCTCTGCAGATGATCACGTGCGCTCATCTCTTTTTGAAATAGGAGATGGAGGCGACTTTGTCGCCTCGTTCGATCATCTCAATGCGCTTGAGATTGCGGCGGTGACCAATGCGAAAAAATTTCTGTCCCAACGTGTCGTTCAGAGAATAATCGAAAGTATCTGGAAAGGGGACATCGTGTTCTGGGAGACGTTAGATGTCGGATCGGAAAAAGAAGCCAAGATATATAATAAACGGTACGTATGCCAATTTGATCTTTTGCTATTTAACTAACTTTTCTCGTAGCAAGGCCGATCCATATTGCCGCCTACGTGTCCCGCGATACCTAAAAACTTTCGAAGCACTCTTTCTGATCTCGTTTGTCATTGTATATCTTGCGGTGCTTATCCCAGTGCAACGTAATTCTCACAGTCGGCCGCGGAGACCGGGCGTACCACCATTGACTACTAACTATTCTGAGATTGATTTGGGTTCTCCGATTCAAAACTTTCGTCACATCACGCCAGCAGAAATACTTTTGTACATCTGGCTCGTTGCTTTCGCATATGATGAGTGTAAGAACTCGTTACTTGAACGCCCAGCACGGCTCTAATCTAGGGAATAGTTGGCGAGTACATGGACGCCGGTACCGCCTTTTACACGACAGATTTTTGGAGCTTGTGGGACATCGGCATTGTGGCGATAGGTGTTGCTTTCTTCATAACACGTGAGATTGACGCACTGAATTCAAAAAAAAAATGTGCTAATTCAGGTTTCAGGCATGATCGGACTCTCAAAAAATTCAGATGAAATCATAGGAACTGCCTTTGACATCCTTGCACTAGAAGCATTGTTCCTCATTCCACGGTGAGAGTGGTGAAAAGAGACCATGTATAGGAACTTACAGACGTCTAGATTATGCTCTATTCTCAGCCTGAATCCGTACTTTGGAACAATTGTACATATGCTACCCCAAAATTCGCGCACAATGGCTAACGTCGCAGATACCGTGTCTACGCGAGATGACCAAAGATTTCTTCAAATTTCTTAGCATTGTTGCCATACTATACTTAGGTAAAAGATAATGTTTTGCAAACGAGATTCACTTCTGACGTGAGATTGAGGCTTTCTCACGACCTTCACGTTACTTGCTCGCGACAATTTCAGCCTTAGGGAGATGTCCTGGATATTGGTGAAAGTTTTCTTTGGGTCATCATATTTGGGATTTGTACGTCAGAAATAACCAAAACGCCGATCTCAACATTTGCAAAGAAGATTCACAGTGGAGACTAACATTCCCCCTTAGGACGTTGCCCAAGACATTAGTCCTGCATTAGGCCCACCTCTGATGGTATGCTGTCCCTCTTGATACGTATTTCTTGCACTGATGGCATTGCAGCTAGTCTTTGTGACGCTCACGAACATCCTCCTGATCACATCTCTTATGTAGGTCGTGTGCATTCTTTTTCCACACACACGGGCACTGAAGAAAAGGTTTAGATCCTTATTGAGCAACTCATTGACACGGGTGAGGATGAATTCTTGATGATTTGTAAACTTGCTAATTCATACTAGATTCTTGAACATGCACGAGATGAATATCTATACATCTACTCAATCTACGTTCTCGAAGCGTCGACGTCGAATCGGCTGACGTATTTCCTGCCACCTCTGGTATGTGTCGATACATCAGATTGAGTGCGAAAAATGAGACCGCGCATACCTCGACAATCGTTAGACACTCAACTAGTCGTGACTCAGCCACGCTTTGAATCTAGCTCTTCGATCGTAGCGCGGTCCCTTTCCTGATTCTCTCGTTGATTTTCGAGGGATGTGCTATTGCTGACTTTGGGCTAGAATCTCATCCCGCTACTTCTACGTCCCCTGAGACTTTTGATAGCGCCAGAAAAGCTGCGAAAGGCCCGGATATTTTTGCTTAAGGCAACTCATGCTCCATTTGTCCTGGCAATTTGGTCGTACGAAGGTCTAGCCGACTATTTTGCAGGAACACGGAAGTCCCAACCGCCAGAATTCCCCTCCTTAGGTGGTCCTACTGATGCAACTGCACGCAGTCTAAAGAGGTCTTCCTATTTGAGGCCATTCACATCCCGTGCGCCGATGGTGGCGGACAATGGCCATAATTCCTTCATGCGGCACATGCGCGACAACCGCGGAAGGAAGAGTTCTCGTCCCACAACAGCTACGGCAGGCATTGATCCACAGGGAGATCTCAGAGATTTAGTTCTCAAGCTCTCTTCGCAGATCGAAGATCTCACAGTGATGGTGGCCGATCAGCAGAAGGTAAAGCAATATGAGGGTTGAGTAATCTAAGAAATGTTCCAAGTTGCCAGACACAAAACAAAGTAGCAAAGAAGTTTAGCATACCGTATCCATTTACTCCCAAATACCTAGCCTCCGAAGCACAAGCCGAACACTACCGGCCATGGACTTGGTGTTTGCCCGATGGCCCACAGTGTAAAAGAACTTGTCTATCCGCAAACATTGCTTTTTTCATCTTGACCAATGACTAAATATGCAAGGCGGTAATGTTTTCAATTTGTATTGTGGGGATTTAGCACAAGAAATTAAACCCAGACGCTTGGAACTCGTTTCATTCGCCAGCCACGTACGCCAGGAGCAGTTGATTTAATAGGCAGGATTTATGTGCCCACATGCTGGTTTTGAAGGAAAGCAAATGCTCCTACATATATGTTTTCATACTAACATTGCGTCGCCTCTTATCGGACGCTCCTTCAATCAATGCGGACTCAAATCATTAATATATGTTACGACTGCTCAAACCCTATCTTCGGCCTTCTTTCTGACCGGGTTCAGTGATCTTTGGATCCCATATCTTTTTTACAATAGATCAAATCACCTTAGGATCACAATGGATGTTCAACATGCTATGCTTCCCTCACCTCCTCCTACGCCTTCTGCGTTCTCCGAAGGGAGTTCATATCCCGGAATCGAAGAGTCCGTATCACAAGCACAAATTTTCTGCGACTGGCCATTCTCAGTCTACGACATGGCGGCACATAGCCCGCCAAGTTATCCGCAGAGTCCTACAAATACTTATCCAGTTCCCGATAACCGCCCTTATTCAACATATCCTCCGGGTCAGGCTTTTGAATCGCGAGAAAATACTATCATAAAAGCTCCCCTTCCTCGTGATGACCCTTTGCCCGTAGCTATAACTGCTGAAAATTTAGGGCAAGCATTGGAGCAAACGTTTCACTTAGTAGGGGCACAGCCTCTTCCGCAAGTTTCAAATGACTGCGGCGTGATGTATTCGGAAATTCAGCAGGAGGTATCACGCTCAAATCTCTCCACACCTTTATCTACGATCTTTGAAAGTCCAGGAGCCATGGATTCGGACATGGAATTGCTTAACTCAGAGATGGCTGTTCAACTAAACTTGCTGGATGCTCTGGCTCTTGACGCATCTAGTTTTCAGAACTCTCCAGCTCTCTTGGGAGCCGGTATGGTTGAATCATTTCTGACCGTCCAGAATCAAGTCACAGATTCTCATGCATTGTCAAACTTTCACAGGTCGTCGGATCCATTTGTCCAGGAGCCGTGTGTGATAGCATTTGGACAGGAACGTTATCTGGACAACCTGTCCTCGATAAGTCTCCAGCTCGGCCTCACGCAAATTGTCCCCGCCACATCCCAATCCAACAATACTGCACGTTCCGAAACAATGCGAACCAGCCCTTCCGAGAGAGGAGGAGGAGTGCTTTCAGTTCCAAGAACGCGCCACAGGCAGAACAATTCTAAGGAAGTTTCAGCTGACCTAGTCTGTGATATCTGTGGGCAAAGCTGCAAACGAAAACACAACCTGAAAAATCATATGCAACGGCACGACGCATCACGGGAAAACATGTTCAAGTGCATGAATTCTGGCTGTAAACAGCCTCCGTTCGCTCGGCTGCACGATCTGGAAAGACACCTCGATTCGGTAATTTATACAAACGACCTTGAGTGGAATATGCTCACTCCGTTTAGGTGCACAAGCGGAAGGAACCTATTCAGTGTGCATATTGCGGATACAGTACGCCCCGTGCAGACACACTAAGAAGGCATGTACAGAAGCCGGTGCGAGTTAGTAGAGTGTCTAACATTGTTCAGACACCAAGAAAACAACTGTGGGAACCGCCGTGCTGCCAAGCGAAGCGAGACTGTGAACGGAAGGAAGTACAGATCTAGAAACAAGCGATTGGCTTGATGGAACTCAGCCTGGAGAATCTCCAGCTTCAATTTGGCGCAAGCTCAGCGTCGAAAGGCTCACGACGCGGTATCCCAATTCCGTTTATCGATCTCGGTCTACCTATTCTGGCCAAGGTGCCGTTATCTACCTCTCTCGGTTTTGCAATTCTTGTAAGAACCTGTGCCGTGATAGTCTTTCGGACCAACATCAGTCTTTGAATGAACATGAATGGTTATTTAATTTTTCAAGTCTCAAATGATCTACAGCTTTGTCCCATGCTGATTTCGAGCGCTATAAGCCTGCCACCCGGCCTTGAAAGATTATAAATCCGCCTTGCTAACGCTCGTATTTTTGAGGCACACTCGGCGTGTTTTATTTTGACTTGAGCAAGTACGCCATACGATCCTCATCAGCGATCTCTTCATTCATGTGAGCGTTAAGCACAACCTAAAGACGAGGTCGCTATCAACGCAATCTACTTAGCTCTGTACCTTCGGAACAAGCCTTATTCTGTCTTTCCAGCTCTAAGAACATAACTCAAAGTCTTCCCGAAAATCGGTCACACCTTGATCGACAGGATTCAGGCGCGGCTGGCATGAACCAATTACATGCACTGGCCGATGCCACCCCCCATGCATTCATCACTAATCTATCGAAAGTCAGTCGTCGCCTAGGGAGGACTGAGCATTTTCTCGATCCCTTTTACTTCCAACGTGGATGAATGGATTCAGCACAAACTTCATTTCTTGGAGGTAGGTGCTGGAAAGGAAAGGAACGCCGTGAAATTGTCAAGTTCGTAATGGCTCCCTTTTGTGGGTGTGTGTCGTTTCCGCACGGGAACAGGCTATCATGGTCCATATGCAGTCGACAATAAAGTAGAGGTGCTCGACCAGTTATCATCGTCTCACTTCAGCCACGTCTATGTCTTCATGTCAGAACAAGTTCCGGATGCCTGGTTCTGCGTCTTTGCCCCGTCTCGCGTTACAAATATTTTTCGCAGCGCAGGCGACGAATCAGACGTCTGATCTTACGGAAGTACTGGCTGTGCATGCTGTTCGACCCAATTTGAGCGTAGGTCGAGCTTAAAGCGCTTCACCGCGTGTAATGCCTACGATTTCTCTAGATTTTGAGAGTGTTGTTGACGAGTCATCGAATCCTCTTGCAACCTCTACACCGCGGAATGCGATCTCGAACCTGCACCTCATTTCAGCCGCGGCCAGCCCGGGTATGTTGATCCAGGTCGACACAGGTCTCCATGCGGACAAAAAGCTCGGAGCAGGTGTTCGCCAGCCCAGTAGCTGCCACCAGAGCCCTGTGGGAAATTGGATGGATGCAAATCTCTTGTGCAAATTGGCTTGTGCCGCCAAGCATCCATCCAGGTACTGAACAAAACGGGCACGCCGGAGAGGTCTGACTACGATATTGGAGAGCTCGCGATCCTTCGCTTAAAATCTCCGCCACATTCATGTCACACAGTTTTCCCCAATGGCTCAATTCTACGAACTGATGGATAAAGTATTCATACATGTGGCCAGAAGATGCAAGAGATGTTGTAGGAGACTGTCATCGATGCCACAGTACTTCATCTTGAACAATTTACCAATGCTGCTCAAATGATTGTAAAATCCACTACAGCAGCTCTTTCTTTGTGAAGAGGAAAAGAAAAAGAAAATAGCCCCAAAACATATTTAACAGCCTCACGAGATCTATTCTAGCGACGGTCAGATGCTAGGTCTGTTCCCCCCGGCAAGGAGTGGCTCAGCTTTTGGTCTATTAGGTCTTTCTTACTGTGCATATGTAAGCCATATGCATCAACGCTTTAAACGTAAGTTACCTTTTTTTGCTAAAACTAGGTTTTATGAGTAGTTTATGCGGCTTGAGTTTTTAAACAACAGAACGCAGCAACCCTGCAGGAGTCTGGACAAACGAAGGATTGCAAAGGAACGGTTGGCATTCCGGAGTGAGGGACGGCTCGACAACGCCTTTTTTGCAACGGTTTCGATCTGCGATTCTTACGCTGCAAGTAATACTCTCTGCCTGCGGGAGCTATATGGCATCTTTGGCCGTGCGATGGATTATATGAGCAAAGAGGAGAGAGCACATCCGTACATCCGTCCACGTCAGATCAAACCTATCACAATGTAATTTTTGCCGGACGCGCTATCAATCCTTTTCCAGCACGGGCGAGAGTGCCTAATTTCGTGAGCTCTGGAGCAGGTCTACATCGTCCAAGCAAGAGAAGCCACGAGTGCTTGTACAAGCTCTCAGCCACTCGAGTCATGAGGTCCCATCACAAGGCGATTGATCTGCACAAGTCTCGATCTATGGGGGGGAAGGGGGGGTGATATCGTTGAATTGAGAAGGAATAGGCTCGGATATGAGTTTGGAGACTTTTATCTCATTCTGTGGACACCATAGACCTAAACGCAGTGTAATAAACTCACTAATGTCAGAGTTATATGTGAGTCTCAAGAAGGATACCGAAGAGCTTCAAGGTTTGGTGATATCCGCTTCTGATATCTGCTAACTAGACCTGTGGGAGCGAAAGCTCATTTTGTGGTTGCAGATGCTGAGTGCACATAATCACGGTGATTCAACGTTTACAA
Organism: Verruconis gallopava; assembly: GCF_000836295.1. Classification (NCBI taxonomy): domain Eukaryota; kingdom Fungi; phylum Ascomycota; class Dothideomycetes; order Venturiales; family Sympoventuriaceae; genus Verruconis; species Verruconis gallopava. Next base: position 122,567 of record NW_015622183.1, on the reverse strand, counting down.
ACCAGCGGTATCGCCTGTGAACCACGCGCGTATCCGAGAGCGATAAGAACCTCAGACGTAGCTAATCAAACAGCCGCTATGTGTGCAAATTTTGGATCAAAGAAACGATGCAGAGGCGTCATTGACACAGCTGGCCTCGCCTACCGTGCCGCAACCATAGGATCGTCATCTTCAATTTCTATCTCTTAGTCAGGATGTGAGGCGGCTGTATTTGGGATCATATAACTTGGCCAAGATCCAATGGGGAAGTAAGGGCCTCGCATTGTTCGAGTACGAACCCATGCATGCGCCGCCGTTTCCTTTGCGAAACGAGTACAAAGTACAACGGCAGGAGACTAGCATCTGCTGTGCTCTGAGAGGATTGTGACCTATGTGACGAGTCGATTTAGAGTCGTAAAATCAAGGAAGAAAAATTTTTTTTTAGTGTGGATAGACGTGGCCAGGTCTCTAAAATGGGCCATTTCTTGTGATATTGAAGTTCATTGGAATGAACATCGGCCACGGATCGTCTAAATTTCCTCCACTATTCTGCACCATGTACGCATCCAAGTCCATTTGATCGAACTGCATGGTATCAGCAAGAATGGGTGTTGGCCCGAAGTCATCGACCTGGATGTCCAAAGCAGATATCGCGGCGATTGTCTCGTCTGTAAGCAGGCCCATCATCTCTCCAACTTGCTTTCGCATCTGCTGTAATCCTTGGATCAAATTTTGGCTGACAACCCAGTGCTGACGCAGCTCAAGGGCCTTCGTTGATACATTCCAAGCGTCCTTGAGCATCTGAGGAAGCTGATCGAAGTTTTGCTGTGCATGCTGCTTCTGCAGCCTGGCTTTCAATTGGGCTAGAAGAATGGCCACGCCATCCCAAGGCTTGATGTTCCTCAGGATCCAATACAGATTTTTGAGACTGGGCTCGCAGTGCAAGATGACTTGTTGCTCTACCATCTTTGTAACGGTGATGAAAAGTTCGTCCGACAGGTTTGGCGTTGACGAATTGAGCTGCGGCGTTTCTCCTTTCTGACGCATAAGCGAATAGCCCCAGACCCAGCACATTTTTAGGATCGCTACTTGTCCTAAGGCGAGAATGAGTCGGCTCCGTTCGTTGTTGGGGTTTGCACGGGCCGGCTCGATATACCGTCTGTTCAGAGTTTCCTCGAAGTCTTGAATGTGCTGGAAAAAGGAGCTTTTGTTGTTGGGGTTCCAATCACGTCTTTGAGCTTCTGCAACTGCTGCAATAGCTTCGTATCTGAGCAAGGATGGACTCATTTCGGTCGGAGCGTCGTCCGCCTTCGGCCAAGATGACATTTCAGGGCTCAACTGATCGTCCGCTAGATTGGCGGGAAGTTTGACTGGACTACCGCCGGGAGCAAAGAGGTCGCATGAGTAGTCCTCAGAAGTGCGGATACTTAACAGGACGAGATGCCACCACATTCGCCGACGCATTTCTGTGTCAAACGGCGACAGCCCTATTGTCTCGCCATCTTTATGCACGCCAATTTGCGTAGCTATCCGAATTGCGAGTGCAACTGGGCACCACAACGTGTGCCAAACTTCCGGAGTGTTCTCTTCGAGTATTTTGGTCGTCTGTTGAAGTTAGGCTTCCAATTTCCGTCATTTCGGTGCGTATTGCTCACAATATACAAAGTAAAGGCTTGCAAGGCTGTGAAGTTGTTTGTCGACGCCAACTTAATCCTCGAGATCGAAACTTCAGTTGCAAAATAAACCTTCTTCCTTAGCCCAGCTAGCTTGTCGCCAAACATCTCCGGCAGGCGAGGATCATCTTCCGTAAGTGAACAGGTCGCAGCCAGAGCGATGGACATGAGAAGCGCATATTCAATAGGGGAGCATACGGCTTCAGAGAATGGATTTGGTGGACGAGCAGAGGCGAAGTTGGACCACTTCTCCGGCATATACGTGATCCATCTGTCATGGTCAGCCGTTGTGACGTGCTTGTCTTTTGTCATCCTTGGATCGCTCGAATTCGCAACTGAGACAGGCCCCTTGATTCGATCAATCAAGAGACGTATGGTTGGCTTGTGTACAATTCTCACAATTGGATCTACACGCTCGCAGAAAAGAGCGAAAAAGTTCTCGAATTCAGTTGCCGTTGGTGCATACATCGCCTGGCTCGAGGGTCCGCCTGCCATGGAGGAGAACATGGGCAGCATGAACGGTATTCCGGGTTTGTTCTCATCCACATCTGCAGCTGCAGAACGTATAGAATGCTTTTTGACTTCATCGTCTTCGTCCTATCTCAGGTTAACGTGCTCGCGTGTCAAATTTTGGACGAAGCGTGTACCTCATCTTCTATCTTAACTCTCCCGATTTTACTTAAGACCTTCCTCTCACCCGATTCGTCGGTGACGTACAAAGACTCTCCAGCGCGCAGCGAATCAAGATCAACAGCATATACGGTCACAGCATTGCTTTGGGCATCTTTAATCCCAATCACCTCCTTCTCAAGTTTTGCCACTTTCTCTCGCAGGCTTGGTGATCTTGATTTCTTTGGCCTATTTCGTGTTATTTTGTTGCTAGGGTAGACGCAAAGGACGTTGCGCCCTGCACAACGCTGACATGGTTGCTGTCGATCACATTTCAGCTTACGCTGGTAGCAGGCTATACACGACCGCGCAGGCGTAGCGTTGTGCAAATCATTCATTTGGGGAGAGAGTACGCAAGAGGAATCTCAAATCTCTGGGGACATCAGGGTGCCATATGTAAACGCTCTGAAATTTCCTTTTCGAAACGTCGTGGACCGTTGCAGACCAAGGCAAGAATCAATTGGCTGGCGCTGAGTGGAGCTTCGCAGCGAAAAGCCCGAGAGGGCCGAGATGAATTGTTCAGCTCCGGCAGTCGTATTGCGTCACGTGCAATCAGCTTGTCTTGGCGGTTCGAGATGGTCGGCATAGCATTTCGTCTTCTAGACTGGAACTTGGTTTAGAAATGAAATTGAAAAGAGATTTGAAGCCAGAAACTTGGTATCGAAGTTTAGATTTTTTAGGACAAAGTATATACCGCGAGTTTGCTTCACGTCTATAGCTGTATCTACGCAACGAGCCAGGCCCGGAATGCAGCCGTGATAGATAAGAGAAATGCCACTGGTGCATAGTCAATGCTCTAGAAAAGAACAGGATAACCTGTCATGCATATTTAGAACACGCTTAGTCCGGCGGAGGTTTTAACGGCTGAATGAACGGAGACGGTAGAATCAGAAAAGCCAGTTTAGTCATGTCTCTCTGCCGGCCGCTCCTCCGTTGCTGCTCAGGACGAGCAGGCACCGACAGGCGCAGCAAAAAGCGAAGGCCAACATGACATAGCCCGCCAAAAGCGGCAAGCCAAAACTCCACAACCGATCATCCCAGGCAAAAGGCGTGTGTTCGCTCGAGAGCGAGACGCAAGACGCAAGGTACGGTATAAGGGAGGGTGGCCCGGCGGATTGACGAGTCATTGAATGGATAGACTGGTGGTCATCTTATTGTTGACCGAGGGAAAGTAAAACGAGAGTTCTTGCGCACCTTTGTTGTAGTAGCCCATCGTTCGGCTTAGTATCATTGTCAACCGTCACCGATGGATCATCTGATTACCCATTCCGTCAGCTAAACGACTCTCATGATGCTTTTAAGGCGCGGGCAGAGTGAGGCATAGTCGATCAGACAAAGGTAAGCTAAGGTATACAGTTTCCTCAATGCAGTTCAGTAGCAGAACTGGAAAAAAAATACACTCATCACGACAAAGACATTAGATTGTGACATGATTTTGGGTGATACGTACTGATACAGAGGAGAGCTCTGGAAGAGGCTGTTCACTAGATCACGTTGAGTATCATTGAGTATGGAGAGCAACACACATGGCGTGGGCGACGCCGTCAAGACGCGTTCCACGCATCATCACAATGCCTCATTTCTCGACATCAAAACTGCTGAAGATTAGCCACATGTACCAGAAAAATGCATCAGCAGTGCTGGTTGGAATCAGAGAAGATCAGATGGTGATGCATGTTGTTCGTTGATCACGGAAGAATATCGAGAACCGTGTAAGAAAATTCATCAAAGAAGCGAACGCAAGTGGTGGCTTGGATCTGTCGACGTACCAATATTATACCAAGATCACATCCGTGGACAGCACAGGGAACCTCGCCGTCGCCGCCACCGCTGCACGTGTGGTCGTTGAAAGCTGCAGACCAAAGACGCAAGAGAAAAAAAAATTTGGACGGAGTTTGACGTTGCGGACGCGCCAAGACATCCAAGCTCCGCCAAAAGCGTCATGAGTTGCCCGCATCCACCATACGAAAAAGAAAATAGAGGAACCGCCGGTTTACGAGGCATTGGGGCTGCGTGCAACGAGTTTCACGCGCCTTTTCGACGACTATGAATGACAGAAGGCGCATAAACGGCCCAGTTGGCAAGACAACCCCGCCGGTCTTCAAGTCGACGCTGGCTTCGGCGGAGCAATTGCAAGACCAACGACCTGCGAGGGCGAGGAAGCCGGACGAACTCCGAAAGATTTGTGTGTGCATCTTTTCTACGTTCGATGCGATTCTCAGGTGTCCAGAGAGCTAACCGTTGCGCTCTGCGTAGTCTTACGAACAGGCGTCACGCCTTCGGCATCGGGTTCTGCGTACTACGAGCTGACCTCTCCGTTGTCGCCAACCAAGGACGCAGCAACCTCCTCGTCATTCCTCCCGCCGAGGTCTTGCCTGAAGATAGCCTGTACGGTCCATGGCCCTCACCCTCTGCCTCGATCGGCTCCCTACAACTCATCCCTCGTTCTCACAACGACACTCAAGTTCGCACCGTTTGCAACGAGACATCGACGCGGCTACGTGCGCGATGCCACTGAGCGCGATCTGTCCGCGCACTTGGAGACGGCTCTTAAGGGTGTGATCATTGGAGAGCGATGGCCCAAGAGTGGCGTTGACATTATTGTCACCGTTTTAGAAGGAGAGGAGGACAGGTGGTGGGGCGATGAAGTAGCGGGCGGAACGGCTGAGGTTGGAGGTTGGGGGACCATGCCGGTGCTCGCCGGAGCAATCACGGCGGCGAGTGTGGCATTGGCGGACGCAGGTATAGACTGCGTAGATCTTGTGTCGGGCGGCGTGGCAGCTGTGGTGGGCTCAAAATTAGACGAACGAGTCATCGTGCTGGACCCGTCGCCGGCAGAACATGAGAACACGATTGCTGCGTGTGTTGTTGGCTACTTGTCTGAGAGAGACGAGGTCACCGAGTTGTGGGTGAAGGGCGATGCTGGGGACCAGATCGAGGCGTTGATGGAGAAGGCCGTGGATGCTGCTGCAGCGTCGAGAACGGTGCTAGTCGATGCAGTTGTGGGAGCTGGCCACTCCAAATTCCCGAGCTCAATCACAGGCAAAGGAACTCATGACAGTGACGAGGACATGGCTGGATGAAACCGAAACCGTGGCTCACTATGAAGTGAGAGTCGACATCTGATGTCCCATCCAGCCGGCACCATTTAAGAAGTACCTATTGGCCATAAGACGATCTGTCAAGGAAACAAAATACTTGAACAAAAAGAAGCGTGGGCTTGACGCAAGACGTGGATCTTATTGTCTGAGGACGCCCGCAACAATACTTTGGAGGGGACAAGATTAAGCAAGAAAGAAGTCAAGAAAGCAAGGCGACGAACTGTCGAGCAGTATCGCAGGTTCGTCATTGCTGTAAGGGCGTACCTACAGCGGCGATTATTTCAACGAGTTCTACTCTATGAAACGTCAACCATGAGGCATCTATGCACAGGCCTCACAGTGTCAGGACAGACGAATGCGATGGGTATCACACCGCCAACAAACCGAAAGATCACTAAATGAGAGCATCTGCTCGCGTTCATCCTTTCCCCCATCACCCGGTTGAAATGAAGGTATTTCTTGTGCAGGCGACCTCTACGTCGTGGAACAGCTGGCCAACAGCGTGCAATGGCCAGTCTCTCTCTCTCTCTCTCTCTCTCTTCTTCCCTTTGTTTTCGTTCCATTTTGCTTAACTTGCTAGTCGGAGTTGGCAATAGATTGACTGCGGTTAACAGTCTGAATCCGTCTCCCCTTCAGCATCAGCTTCTGAGTCGAGGTCTATCTCTTCCCTTGCATGGTTGACTCCTACACTGAGTGGGTCGGCTGCGGCACTGAAGCAGAGGAACGACGGATGCCCACCTCCGAGATCAAAGTTGCTGTGTGGCGTGGACTTAAGCGTTCTGGACGGAGAGCCCACCTTTGATGACGTCTGCGATCTGTTCACTTTCTGTTTCTTCATCTTGGGCGTGACGATGGAATCCCATTCATGTTCGTCGTAGTCGAAAATCGTCAAAGGCATGTGATCTCTCAGCACAAAGCTGTCTTTCGAGGGACCGCAGGTAGCCGTGGGTACTGTCATGTTTGGCGTGTTCGAGGGCGTCAGCTGCGGCGGATAACTCGCCATGTTCTTCTGCTTCGCGGCAGCCATGGCGATGGCCTTTTTTCCAACGGGCTGCAAACCGGGCACGCCGTTACTGATCTCTCGGTTGACAATATCACGGTACCGTACGTACGCGGTGTTTTTTTTGATGTTGAGGAGACGGCTCAGAGCTCTGTAGTTTGGTGCGACCACCTTGCCATCCGCATCTCGGATCGAGTGTAGACATTGCTAGGGAAGCACCATGTCAGTCCTTGGAACTACCTTCTTCGAAAGCGGGGGCTGCACGCAGCGAAACTCTGACGAAAGAATGAGACATTACGCACCAGGATGAACTGGAGTCTCTCGTCTGGCGTGGCTGCCTTGGGGCCCATGCTGCTGGTACAATATCGGGACTCACGTCGAAGGTTGCAAAGCTCAGAAGATTGAACGCGGACCTGGCGATAATCTACTTTTCGAGAGCAGTCCTGTGCGGGAGTGGACTAGAATTTGAATTACCAGACAGCATCCTGGTCACAACGCTTACTCATATGCTCTCTTCTTGTAAATGGCCAAAGTGGGTTTGCGGCACAACCTTCACGCATAGAACTAGGCATAAGAGCACATGGCTGGCGGCTTCTTGATAGGTTCCAAGGACTGACAGGTGTCTTCATGCGAGGAAATGGGATTGGGTTGGAAATCACACGGAGGAGGGCGTACCTTGGGGCACGTCGACTACGACCTGAACGAGAGCATGTCGCCAGACTAACCGTGAATCAATTGAGATGCACTTTGGCTTCAACCGTACAGCTGAGGCAGAGGTTTGATAGGTCGTAGTGAGTTGGCTATGCCGGGCTTGGAAGCCTCTATAATTCAAATCTTCGTCCCGTCGAGGGCAGCGCGCGCGAACTCCATCTGGCCCCGTGCGTATTTGAGATTCACTAAGCTCATCGTCCACTAACTAACGTATTTGATATTGAGCTTGGCTAATGAGTCAGCCGCGTGTATTTGATTCACTGGGGCCTGGGGGAATCGGCGAGTAACAAGACACAGGCATGCTGATAGCGACCTCGCGCCACTTCGAGACCGCATCAGCGTGTGAAGAAAAAGCTCTTTACAAACAGCTCAAGGCTTGAACATTATGTGACAGGTCGCAACCTCCCGCCAGGAAATCTTGTCCACGGAAACCCTGGTTGCCGATCGTTGATAAAGTGCAGATCGCCGTCCGCGGGCTGGTAGTTCGTGCTATTTGACGTGAGAGCGTTGTGCGCTGCAAGCCACGCAAGTCCACATCTAGAATAGGCCTGGCCAAAAACCACGAGACAACCACGAGACAACCATGAGACAGCCACGAGGCGTCAGAGGCCGGAGAATCGTCGGTTTAGCACAGACCTATCGAATACGCCGTGATGCCTGCACATCACGTTTACTGGACACTCACCGACTAGTACGGCTAGGCATCACGCACTGGCGCAGAACAGCACATGTACGTGGAGCAGAGGAAAGCTGGAAAATGGACGAGCAAATGCACTTTGTCTAGGGCAGACAAGGCGAGGCTAGTCGGTTGAGAAAAGGCTCAAGTCACGTACACATATACGCACACTGATGCCGCCTCTCACGAAGGAGACACGACATGAGCAGTCCGTCTCTCGCCCACATTCACATAATCCAGAACCGCACTCACTCTCAAGTATCCCATCCTCGTGCATACTAGAGGCGCCACACCCCATGGGAAAGGGTACCCAGGCTCACATCAAATTGGTCTGTAATTGCGTTCTTTTTTTTCTTTTTTTTTCCTTTCTTCTCCCTGGCCGAATCCTCCGGCTGAGCTTTCCTCAGCACCTCCGTGGGGTTGGCCACGGGAAGCCAGAACGGTAATCCAGATTCGATCGAGATCGTACTTTAGTTGATCTAGATTCGAATCCATTGCAGCAAGGCTTCATCCGTTCTTTTTTGGACTTTCTTCGGGTTTTCGCCCAGAAGTTCCCGTTACTTTACCATCTGCGCCGTCGAACACAGCGCATGTCGGCGAATCCTTGCCGGTTGCCGGCAGATGTGAAGACAGCAACGTATGGCTGAGTCGTGCACGCGCTGAGTTATCAAAGTCCGGGGGGCTGGAGCCGGACATTGTGACTGCTGCATGTCTTTTGCATGGCTGGATGGGAAATGTCATCGTTTGATCCGCTTTGGGGGTTGTGTTATTTTTAAGCTGGGGCTATTCAAAGGTGTTGCGAGAACGGGCTGCAAACCCCCCTATTGAATCGTATTTCTGTCACCTGCAGCCTGCAGATCATGGATCCCGAAGAACCGGAAAGGATATATGACAGCAAGCGAGCGCTAAATCATACCATACAGTACAACGTATGGGCCTTTTCCACCGTAATACAGCCCTGTGCTCTGGGTTCTCCCGCGCGTTTCACAGTGGGAAGCCAGTCTCCAATCCTCACGGAGAATTCGATCGATCGTAAAAACAACCTTGTGCTCATGCACACCGTGGTCGATCTCCATGCTGGGTACGGGGGGAAGAGAAGGGAAGTTCTGAACGGATTGGGCATGGCCTCTTTTGCTTTCGCACAACCCCATGGCTTCTCTGCGTGGTGTGGACGGTGGTGCTAGGCTGTGCTACTCGATGCACATCCTCTTATAGCACAATGAATAACACTCGAGCCCTGGGCTCATACTGAATAAATCGTAATTTTCGACTAAAACATCAAAGTTTGCATTGGCGGAAGCGAGTCTGCGGAACTGAGAACCATCTTTTGACTGTCTACTTTGATGGCTATCTCCTAGACCAAGAAAGGACGTTATCAAATGGGAGAAAACATCAATCCAATTGAAATCTAGGATGTAGTGGTATCGGAACGCCGTGAATTTGGAGGCCTACCTCATACTGCAAACGCCTTCCCCCCCCCCCCCCCCCCCCCCCCCCCCTCGGAAGAAACGAAGCCTCGCTTGAATTATCGTCATCATCCAAGTCAAAAGACTTGGAACTTTGTACATTCTTGTCGCAAATTGTAAAGCTTGGCTATATACTCATATCTACGCTCAGAGCTAGACAATCGGCAGATTCAGTGGTATGCAATAGTATCTGTGACATGAATCATATGTTTCTGCCAGACGCCGGCAATGTCCTAGAGCCTGAGAGGACCACAGTTGGTCTTACAGGTGTACATCATTGTATTGCGTATACCCTTTGGTGATTTCGCAGCCTTGAAAGTGAACCTCGGTGTCCTTGATAGAGTTGATCGAATTGAATCTAGACCGTTCACACATGGACAAGTTAACAAGCCGTTTTCATAATGAACCTCAACGTTGCAGAGGCAAGATATGCAACTACAGGTTCTAGCCGGACCAAAATACTGATTACATCGTTCAAGTGGTAAATCCTGAGCCAAAATCTCTTCAAATACGACATCTCTGAGATCGTGGAGACGATAGGCATACTAACACAAGCTACCATGAAATGTATGCAGACGAAGCAGCGTCGAACTTACTCCACTGTAGTCGTCGCGATTCGTTGAATTCTGAGCAGGAGCTGGGTCAAGGACGTCGGGATTGTCGGCTGCTTTGAGAAGATGATCCAAGGTCGTGGAGGTTGCGACAATGAGAATAAGAATAATTCCATGATCAGGACGAAATCGCCTTTGCCGTGGCCCTGAACTCCTGTACGGGGTTCGGCCTCGACCCTCAAGAAGGCTGTAGTGCTCGCAGACGGTTTGACGAGACGTGTATAGCTATAGCACGATGTGCGAGCATCAAAAACACATGTCGTGCTAGCAAAGATGGAGCCCAAACACTGCTCGGAACAAACAAAACCTGGAGCTTATTTCCAAGGAGGCTGATTCATTTCGACCTCGTCGCCTCCTTGAGCCGCACGTCACCGAGTGACTTGCTGCGCGGCCGCTTCTAGAGAAATGGGTGCGACGCCTGAGTTCAATCGCAATGGCCGGACGACGGTTTTGCTTAACCTTCACAAATGTCTTCACTACCACGAGTGTATCTTGCGTACGAGGCCGGGATCGTCGTCGCCGTGCTTTATCGCTTTGTACAGAATGAGCTCACCGCTTCTTGAGTGAGTATAAAACGTGCCGCCCGTTTGCACGATTCGCCGCGAAAGTGGAATCTCGTCGCACGTTGCTCCTCTTGCAGCCGCTTCTTCCAGCGATTCATCTCCCCGCTCGTAAGCATCTATGGAGCGACTGATTCTGGCGATAAGTGTTCCATCCCATAGGCCCTCTAGTCGGGGATATTTCTCGAATAACTTGATGGCATTCAGACGAATGCGAGCGTCGCGACACCTGAGGCAAACTTGTATCAAGATCATGCACACCCCCATTTCGAAGGTCAGTGAATGGTGGGCACCGTGCCTGGTACTTGGAGCGTGACGATGAAGCACTGTGATAGGACTGCTCGTCGTGGCATCGGACGAGACCGAGCTTGACTTCGCCTCGTTCTCCATAACCGTGCGGCAAAGTTTCACCAGCCGATCAAAAGTTTGTGTATGGTTATCCCACATCAATTCCCTTGGCAGACCTGCCGTGCTGAGAACAATATCAGCGAGTAGGGCATGACTCTCGAGTAACGTGTACACGGATGCATCCCTCGTCGACAGGCTGCCCAGTCGCGCACGTAGATCCTTAACACCTAGGTACCACACTTCGAAATCGTGCCGAAGCCTCCGGCTTCGTTGCTCGAGTTCCTCTGCCAGTGGTGTGTCCGCTCGAGCTTCGAATATGCCACCGTGGTAGTTCTCGCCCACGCTTTTAAGCCAGTCCGCGCGCACGTCATTGACCCAGCGAAAGAGGGAATGCCATCGTACATGAAGGCTGGTCCAGGCCTCATCCAAGTTCGAAAAGCAAGGCACAGGCTGTGGCATCGTGCTTGAATACTCAAAGAACCCTGAAGCTGTTTGCTTAGCAAACAAATCGGCGATGAGGGGAGAGAGATCGCCCGTCAGTTCCTGTTTCTGTCTCTCGAGCCTGGCAAAAGCGGGAACAAACTTCTGCATAGGGATTATGTTGCAACCATCTGTTCGGAATGCATTCTGCTGACACTGCTGAACGATGCGAACGCCACTCCTAACGTGCTCCAGCATGACCCCGTAATTTCGACGTAGACTCTAGTCGAGTGTCAGGAGCTTGGTCGTCCATCAAAGCAAAGGCGCTCACCTCGAAGCCGATAAATAGCAGGCACGCAGAGAGCACAATGTCTGCTGAGATAGACTGGTCGTTATTCCTGGCGGGGGCTAGCATCCGCAACGACTTGGTGTACTGTTTGACAGCATAGGGATCTTCTTCGAGGCCTACAGAAAGGGACTGCCTCGACAGGACTGTACGATGCATGCTACCCATGGCCAAAGCAGCATGATAAATGGCATCGCTGTGTTCTGAAGCTTGCAGAAGGAGCTGTTTCCAATCTTGATCGAGCAGCCCCGTGAGATATTCCACGGTGTGCCGCTGGAAGAAGGCGAAGCAGTCCGCAGCCTGGCCGTCATATCGGGCTGGGCTGGGTCGACGGTCCGGACTGGTCCCAATAGACGAGACAGTTACGACTTCCCAGTCGTCTGAGGGAGCAGCACATCCGTCGCAAATCCGGCCTGCCGACAGACAACGCCGGCAAGAAGGATATGCCTCATCACACTTCACGTGTCGCAACCTTGGGACAACTATATCAGCGTGCACGAACCGCGACCAGGAGAACGGATGGAAAAGCAACGCTCGCACCTACCGACAAGTCCTACAGCCTCTCTTCGACCGTGTCCACGTTCGTCTTTTCCTTCCTGCATCAATCGCCATCATGCACGGTGTTGGTCAATGGTCGCTTTTGGCAAGGGGAGGAAGGCCAGCAAATGCAAAGGAACACATTTTCTTTCCTGAGCTCGGAGAAGAGTAATGCCTACGTTCACACGAGCGTCGATCGGAGTTGGGAGCATGAATACATGGCCACAGGTACTTTGAACCAGGGGTTCATCATAGATCCACACTCGTCCCTTGCATATTTCCCCCCCGATATAGCAAGTTCCACAATGCCGCTATACCTTCTCCGTCCAGTACACGAGCTTGGCATCAACCGACGGGCTCCCAGCGTTCCTTCGAAGTTCCCAATAATACACCACTGACCAGGAAATGCGATCACGGCTGCCGCATCTTCATCTCGGTGCGTAAGAGTTCTGACGCTCTCTCATGCCGTCACCCTTGTCTTTCGCCATCTCGTTGGTCCCCCGTCTCGTCAACGTCGCCACGTCTTTTTTCTGACACCACATCCAGCCTCAGGCGCCGAACGCTTGTGATGATGGTGAGGCAGCGGCACTGATGTCCCTTTGTTCACTAGAAGCACTCGGTTAGCGAGCGGCGATGGTGGCATGTATGCAAGGCCGCATGTACCACCGGTAGCCTGCCTTCACTCGAAGGTCTCTTGCTCCTCATCATCCAGCCGAGGTAGTCGAGGTTCCTCTGACGGACCTGCCTCATGTATTCCACCTGTTCGTTCGAGAAGTTTTGAAACTCAGCCTCTTCGAAGTTGCCCGTCAAGCGTGCCACCGCGTACGAGCACATGACGGCGGCACACGCGCCCAGAATGACGTAAAGAACGATGAGGTTGTAGTTTGTGTCGCTCATTTGTGTCCGTTTCTTACTGTTGTAGATGTATGGATAGGTGCATGCGCTGGTGGGTAGGGGCCCGTTGATGCGTCCTGACTTCCGTCGAGATTGCTGGGGTGCGTTCTGAGAGAGCGATCGTGTATGGCCGTGGCGAGATAGATGAAATACACGGTGGAATGAAAGTAACTTTGATGAGAGCCAGACAGACGACCGCTGGCGTGCTAACTCTGCTACATATACGATTTTGCACAAATGACGCATGGTCTCCTCCAAATATACATCAGCCGTTTGTCTTGATGCGTCCTGGTACAGAGAAGCCCGTGTGGTGTCGTGTACGGTCCCGAAGCGTCAAGTACACGAGACTACCCATGCTTGCCTCCGCTCACGCAAAGGGCAGACGAGCCGATGAGAGCTGCGTATGGCGTACATACACGACAACTTATGGTGGGTCTGCTCGTGAACTCGCCCAAAAGGGCAAAGGGGAAAAGGGAAGGGCGCAAATGAATTACAGGAGCACTGCATCAGGGACCTTTGCGTCGACAAGCCCAGCATGCACAGACAAATGTCTTTCTGGTCAAGGAGTACGACGTTCAATTGTTGAACAACAGTCGGCCATGTAAGCCGACGAAAAGGCGGCATTCTCATCTAGATCTATAATCCCTGGTGCCCCAAAATATATTACTACAACAGATATTTTATACAAGTCAGACATGGCAGAGCCTTTGGGCCCCAGGGTATATCCCCACGCGGAGAAATGATATGCTACAGTGAATGCCAGAGATGCGCCTTTTATGCCCCCTTCTCCCATTTTTGCCTCAAAAGTTTTAGCAGAATTCCAACCTCGATACGCAAAGATGAAGTAATGGTGCGTTCATGCAAAGAAATACGTGCTCTCCCTCACTCTGCGAACGTCGAACTCGCCCTTTTTCGGTACTTCAGGAAACATAAGCGGTGCCCAGACACAGATCTTTCGTTCCGTGCTTTTGCGATTCATTCGTTTCGCAATCTTGGCAAAAATGTTGATGCCCTTTTCTTCACCCTCAATCGCATACGGGTCGTCGTCGTCGTCCACTTCTTGACGCTCCGCGGACTCAACTTCGGACAATCCAGCCTCGATGGCTTGCTCAAGCGCCGCGTCTGGCGAGGTGTTGTCGCTGGGACTTGAACCGGATGACGGCGAAGCTGGTACTTTAAAATCCTCAGGATTATTCACTGCGGCTATGAAGATAGCGCCAGGTGTCATCATAGCTTCACCCTTTGCCCTTTCTTCTGGATCAGAGGACTGCAAGAGATTTTGCCTTTCCCACTCTTCAAGCAATTCGTTCTGAAGCGTCCTTGTCTTAAGCGTACTGCCTTTCCATTCGCGGCCGTCACCTCGTGTGACATTCGCCACCTTTCTTCGATGCTCCAAGATTCGTTGGCCCACAGGAGAGCGTGCATAGACTGTGGCCAAGTGAAGAGAGTTCTTATAACGAGCTTTGAACTCTGATGCGAGGCGACCTATAATGTCGTCGCTGTGCATGGTGACAAACGCATCCCGCAAGATGGCCCCCATCGTTCCTACATCTGCAGCATGAGTCCAAAACGAGTCATGTACTGCTGCGAACGTAAGACCGGCTTCGTCGCATTGAAGAGCTGAAAGTAGCATATGCGTCGCATCGAGCGAATGAACGAAGTTTGGCGGGAAAGCCTGCAACTGCCTTCGTCGATTGACAGGATCGTACGCACGTGGCTCTTTGAAGCTGATGTTCTGCAGACTTGTCGTGACATCCCTGCCCTTAGCAGACCGGTACGGCTGCACGACAGGAAGTTTCAACGGCGTCGTCCAAATGACACTTGTGCGGAAATCAACACTCTTCACCTCGCCCGTACGCTTGGCATTCTTGGTGGCCCAGTATTTCCATGCAGCGTCCTTGTACTTCGACGAAATGACTGGGGCTTTACCCGCACGCTGATCAATGATTAATCGGATCTGTTCCGGTGTGATTGCACGTGTGATGCGATCTGCGCACTCAGCCAGCCAATACTGAATGTTGTGCGCGCCTTCGAACATGGTTGCCAGAGCCTTGAAGATCTTTTTGGCGATGTAACTTGCAAGTACGTGATTGTCGATGCCGCATTCCGCTTTACCATCCATAATCGCGTCCAATTGCCGTTGTACCTGTGCTCTTGCACCCACAAACGTTACACCGTACACGTTGGTCATGACTGTCTGCTTGACCACTTTCCGCGAGATCTTACCCAGCAGAGCCTTTGCCATGGGTTCGCCGTTCTCAGCGTCTTTGGCAATCGCTTCCTTCACTAGATTAGCCACGCCGCTGTAAACATCTGCTGGCCGATCGCTAGGCTCGAGATTCACCTGGGCGGCGCCAAAACTGTCACCACCAAGTGCAGCGTAGTGCTGCAGGCCATTGCAGCTGCCGTCCTGAGCAACAGGAATGTGGGAGACATATTCAGTAGGGTCGGGTAGCTCCATCGCAGCCTTGAGCTCGAAGCATGCAGCCAAGCACTGCCACGGATCCTCGGCTTCAAGCCACCATCTCCGCCCGTTCAGAGCATTCGTGGCCGAGTCCATGATGTCGTCCATATGCTGTTCTGCAAACTGCACTCTCTCGTCTAGGCTTGCCTTGTCAAATCCAGCAAGATTCGAGAGATGAATCTTCAGCCATCGCAGACCCTGCTCGCCGAGCGGCTTACCCTTGTCGAACATGAGTAAGCCTCTTGCCGAATCCGCACCCATATGGTTCAAAAAGGGAGGGACGGGATATGCTCGACCTCGAAAGTCGATATTGTGCGGATAGTAGAATGTCTTGTCTGCGTACGCCTTGGCCACCTCAAGCTGTAGATTCGAAAAACATCGCTGCGAGTGAAGGCCACTTATTTCGTTTTCGATCTTGTGGCAAGCAGCGCGCCAGGCTCTGCGAACCTCCTTGCTAGCCGAAGCGTCCGGTTCTGGTGGAAACTCTTTGTTGTGATGTTCTGGTGCGAGATCTGCGATGGCCTCGCCTGAGTTCCATGCTTCAAGCATGACTTTCAACACATTTTTGTTTATGCGCCATGCTGTCTTGCCCAGCACATCGAGTCCTGCGTATAGTTGCTTCAAGTCGCCCTTCTCGCTTGCTGCCTTTGCGTACATAAGTTGCACATCGTCTTCGTCTTTATGACGAACAAGCAGCGGTGAGTACCTATAATACGGTCCGTCTTTGAGGCCTTTCCACGCCTTTGGCTGCACTAGCATAGGCATGTGTCCGTTCATCCCAACTGTAGACCGAAGGGGGGTCTTCACAAGCTTGGCGAGAAGTTGCTCCTGAGGTCGGATCTTTCCTATTTTCTTGCCCTTTTCAAATTCGAGAGTGTGCTTAAATGCCGGTTCCATGGCGATGGGAGAGTCTCCAGTGTTTGGAACGGGAACCATTGCGGTGTCGATAAGTTTAGAGAGGAGAAGTGCACCTATGTGAAGCTGCACGTGTGTTGGCCAAGGACCAATGTCACTTCGCGCAGAAGCGACTGGTTCAGGAAGCTCGACACGTTTCGCATTCGTAGGACGGCCGAGTCGCTTCAGAAGAGCCTTTCGCTTCTCCAAGTCCTCTTTGCGCATAGCCGAGCGAACATTTGTTGAGTTTCCCATGAAAGTAACCTCTCGTTCTAATTGAGACCCGATTTTCTTCGCCAGATATGCGAGTTTGGTTCCTTCAGCAGCGTCCTTGATCGAGTGCTGTAGCGTCAACAAAATCGTAATGCCCGCCATTTTTTCTGGCTTGACGGCTTCGAAGTAAGGTCCATACTCTGCTCTCTTCGGGTCCTTTTCCCCATCTTCGGACAGTGCCTTCTGCACATCAGCTAGCTCCTCCTTTATTCCGGCCTCGAGCGAATTTTGCCATTGCCATAGCAATGCTTCCATCGGCCGACCAGTTAGCTGAGTGTTGATACCCATCTTCAGCATATGCTCATGTTCTTCCTTCCAGCGCGAGAGAGCCACGTCAACTACATCTTCCTCGAGCTTGATCTGACGCATCTCTGCCCACGCACGATCCTTCTCTTCCTTCGTGCCTGGCATGTCATGTGGATACGGGACGCTATCGACATTATAGATGGAGATGAGACTGTCCTTGAGAGATTGGAGTCCAAGACCTTTCTGATTGACAGGTTTCACATGGAGCCAATCCGGACTATCCTGCTTTTTCTCTGGCGAAACGTCCAATGCAGCCGTGTCTGAAGATGAAGAAATGGTTTCATCCGCACCAGTCACGTCAGCACGAAGATGTTCTGGGAATACTTCATGCTGCAAGCTGGAAAGAAGTTGCCATTCTTGTTCGCTGAGCTCTGCTGACTCAATCACATCCTCCAAAACGCCGTCCTGATCGGCAAAATGCAAATACCGCCGGATCGTTCTGATCATCACATCACGTGGGAGAGCTAGCATGGCAGCTTTGCAGATGATGGCGTATGTGGTGCCATTCACTACGACGCCCTTTCCGCGCATCTCCACTTCAAACCAAAAGCGTAATTTTTTCATGACCCAGGCGGGTTCGGCACGGCCCACGGCAAGCGCGTGTGTGAGACCACGGAGGTAGACATTGTGGGCTTCAATGAGTTCAGGCGTCGTTGGGTTGAACAAATCGGCAAGGCGGCGAACGATGGCTGCTGCTCTGTCGAAGCGTCCTACTGAAAGACAAGCATGTAGGTTCTGATGCAGTTCCGTGGTGTCTCCTCCAATGCCATTTCTCTTGGTCATGCTCGGCGTAGGCGCCGTTGCTGAATGTGTCAGAATAAGGATGCCTGTCTCGTCATGTGGTCTAAGCTCCGTGAATCGTAACGCTGGTGTCGAGGATGACGACGATGGAGATGACGACGATGACGACGACGAAGCATTGGGCATGTAGATGGGCGATTCCTGTCGTGATGTGATTTGAACTGTAGCTAGACTTCTCGACACGCTACGACCAGCGCTGGTGCGAGCACTGGAAGGGTGCCGGATCAGGTCCAGGGGTTGCGACGGTGACGAGAGCGAGCTCGAGGCCAGCCACCGCGATTGAGGCAGACACAGCCATGACGGATGAATCCGGTGGCATGCAGCAGCGGATATCTGCTTGTTCTGATGATGGCGAGTCCGGAGCCTTCTCTGCGCTGCTCGCGCGAGCATTGCTACTGCGCCTGACCAACGGGACGTCGGAACGCTACCTGTTGACTCTGTCGAACATGAAATGTGAGGAATATGTAGTCGAGAAGGACAAGAAGCAAGGCGAGGCGAAGGCGACGATGGGTATGATGAAAAGGCACAATCAGACAATGGAGAAGAAACTTTCCAACAGATTTTCAGCTCAATCCGGTCGAGGACACGCGAGACGATCCTGAGCCCCTGTCGCCTTCTGGAAAAAGCTCATGCGCCACACGCGGACCGAGTGGGGCTTGTCCGGGATCAAGCCACATTCACGTGATCCCACTTCTCGCACAGTTGTCAACCTTTAAGTTCAACTGGACTTGCTGAAACTCAGTGTGAAGAAAAGTGCGACATCGAGCAAATACCGAAGCAATTCCGCTTTCCTGTACATGTCCGGACAGGTCCACGGGCGGATCTGGCATCTTCGTTGATGCATCAGTGACCAACTGAGCTCGTCAGCTGAGTTAACTGACCACGAGTTCGGTTCGGCATATAGCACGTGACTATAAAACGGACTCGAGCTCGCGCTTCTACTGGAATCCGCTCGTCGACTTCAAAAAGCCACACAAGAATAAAAGAGCGTGCCAGGCGACGGCGGTGTTACGTCGTGGGTCAATGCTCATCATCACAAAGAGGGTTCAAAGTGCAGTACAGCGCTTGGTGGGCGGATCAAAAAGGGCAAATTTGCTGTCTCCGTCCTCTTCCTGCGGTTTCTTTGTCACCCTTGGCTGCGCTCCTGCGAGTATCAAGGCTCACGGCGCCTCAAGAACTCAAGGACCGGAGCCAAGGCGCTGCCCAAGCATATATTCGCACCAGGAAAGCTGCTGGCCGTTGTTGGCGTCTTACTCTAGCGCGCGTGCGTGCCAGAACTCCAGTTGTCAAGAAATGGCCGATCATGAGGTGGCCGGCAAAATTATTCTGGACGAGGTCGAGGAGACACTCAAGAAGCTCTTGCTAGATGTTGCCGAGTTCATCGAGAAAAACCCACTGCCCTCCGAGGCTGAGACGTCCGCAGTGCTTTTGCCGGACGAGCTCAAAAAGGCACCGTTGGAGCTTCGTTTTGCAGGCGGTTGGGTACGCGACAAACTTCTCGGTACGCCCAGCCACGACATCGATGTAGCCATCAACAAAATGACCGGTGAGCAGTTCGGGGAACGTCTGAAGGAGTACCTCGACGTGCCGGGAAATGCTGAAAGATACGGCCTTGGGGATGCAAAAAAGAAAGCCGGCAGCCTGACCAAGATCGAGAAGAACCCGGAGGCCTCCAAGAACCTTGAGACTGTGACAACCAAGATCCTAGGTCTTGATGTCGATTTCGTCAATCTTCGAAAGGAGACGTATACGGAAGAAAGCAGAAATCCCGTGGTCGAGTTCGGCACGCCTGAGGAGGATGCCCTACGCCGTGACGCAACTATTAACGCGTTATTCTACAACATCACCACAGGACAGCTGGAGGATTTAACGGGAAGAGGCCTCAGCGACATGAAGAACAAAATTATTCGCACACCCCTAGAGCCATACACCACGTTCAAAGACGATCCCCTTCGCGTGCTTAGACTGATCCGGTTTGCAAGCCGGCTCGGGTACGAAATCGACGCCGAGACGAAGAAATTCATGGGCAACGAGGACATAAGGAAATTCTTCCTTGCCAAGATTACCAAGGAGCGCGTATGGACCGAATTTGAAAAGATGCTCAAGGGCCCCGATCCAAGGAGAGCGCTGTCCATTATCCACGAACTTGATCTGTATCGCACAATTTTTATTGACCCCGCGAATCCAAAGCTCTATGAACCCGACACGAAGAACTGGGCGGAAGCATACAATACATGGCATGACCTCCTAGACGATGGCAATGAGCTTGCCTCAACCCTTGTGAAAAGCAAAGACGAGTGCTTCTTATCTTGGTTTCTTGCTTCCATGATTCCCTGGGCTGATGCGCCAGAGCCGACCCCTCTAAAATCCGGCAAAATCCCACCTCCTCTAGCTACCCAGGTCGCGGTCGCCGCATTCAAGCCGCCAAACCATGTTCTGAACGTGCTGACACCAAGCATAGCGCATCTGCTCGCGATCCGTGAGATCAAAGATCGACGAGAAAAGGCACGGGATTCGCTGGGCATGGCAATCAGACGCTGGGGTGCTAGCTGGCGATCGCAGGTCATATTTGCAATGCTTTATGAGATCTACACGGAGCCTGGCAAGAAGGCAGGTATGTTTCAACCCGCGATCTCATCATGTCTACTGGGTTTTCTAACGGTGGTCGATGACAGACATTCTCGCACATTACTCTGAATTCATGGCACATATCACATCCCTTGGCATACTAGATGCCCACCTTTTCAAGCCCCTCGTTGATGGAACTGCCCTTGCTAAGGCTCTGAACGCCAAACCAGGACCCTGGATGAAGGCCGCGCTTGACGTCGTCATGGCC
Organism: Verruconis gallopava; assembly: GCF_000836295.1. Classification (NCBI taxonomy): domain Eukaryota; kingdom Fungi; phylum Ascomycota; class Dothideomycetes; order Venturiales; family Sympoventuriaceae; genus Verruconis; species Verruconis gallopava. The sequence continues at coordinate 102,002 of NW_015622183.1, read as the reverse complement.
TGGCAGCTCCGTAATCCAGACATCACCGACCCGGCCGCGGCTATCGAAGAAGTAAAGTTGTCCGATGTCGTAGACACTTCGACGTTGGCCCCGCCGGCCAAGAAGCAAAAGAAGGGTGAGCTGACCTCCGCCCTTGTGTCACATCTGTTGCGGGAGACGCTAAAACCTCTTTTCTCTCACAAGGCCAATCCTGAACTCACTTCAACGGGACGCAGACGCATCGGGAACACCGCAAAGGCGGTTCGCAATTACGAAGTGGAATTTGGAGATGACGCGAAATCGCCGTGGAAGGTCACCCACAATTCGTGGGCGTTGGATATCCTATTGTGGTGTTGCCGTGCTGTAGATGCGAAGACGCTGGAGTCCGAATGGGGCTTCATCATTCCGCCGCTGCTGGCAATTCTAGATGACATAGATGCGAGGGCAAGGGCTCGTGGCTGTGAGATGCTCACTGCTCTGCTGGCTAACTGTCCTCCTGAGCTTCTAAAGCGTACGGGACTTGCGCCATTATTCGAAGAGTCGCTATATGCATCCGTCACCTTTCTGCCATCGTTAACTCCTGAAGAAGAGTCGGTTGTGCTGCTTGATAAAGCGTTACCCGCCCTGTTAGTTTTGGCGGAGAAATCAAATTCATCATATGACACAAGTAAGCCAGCACAGGGTTCAGCGCGACAGAAGAGTCTCGACGGCGTGCTTCGTAAGGGGATCCTTCAGCCGTACTCGCATGCTGGTGAACATGTTCGCATCGCCGAAATTCTGCTCCGACAGCTTCCACCAATTCTGCAGGCCTTGGGGATAGACTCCGTCAAACACCTCAAGGATCTTGTTCCGCTACTCTCGTCCATCATGTCGGATCCGCTCGGTCTGGCCTACCCGTCGCTGCTCCATGAAGGCGCAAAAGCGATGCAAACGACGATTGCCAACGCCTGGCCTAGAATTACGGAATGGAGAGGGGATGTGCTGAAGGGTATTTGCCTGTTGTGGATCAGGCTAGAGGAGGAAGGTCAAGACATCGATCAGAGCATCGCTGCAGACATACGCAAGGAGCTTCGGGCTGTGGCGGACATGCTGGCGAAGGTGATGGATACAAGGGACGCTGCGAGAGAGACGTGGACGCGAGAAAGAGACGAGCTCGTCGCTGCCGACGGACGCCTGCAGGAATTGCTTGTCTAAGGCGCGCTCGACATCTATGATGGACTACCTTTTTGACTTTTTACTTTGGATATGAACACGCCGCTTCTACCTCTTTTTATCTCGTCCCGTTTGCTTTCTTTCTGTTTTCTTTTTTTTTTCATTTTTTTCTAATTTTGCCTAATCTCTGCTTTTGGAGCCCCCCGCTCCAGCTCCAGAAAGCGGGCTTGAGGACGTCACTTTAAATAAACTACAGGCAATCGAATGGGGAACGCGGAGAAAGCCGTTTCCAGAAATTTCAAATGCAGATGTCTTCTTCTTCTTCTTCTTCTTCTTCTTCTTCTTCTTCTTCTTCTTCTTCTTCTTCTTCTTCTTCTTCTTCTTCTTCTTCTTCTTCTTCTTCTTTTTTTTTTTTTTTCTTTCTTTTTGGAGGCGACTGCGCACAGCGTCGAATTTGGAATTCAGAACACGCTTCCGAGGAACGACCATGCCGCTGGCATGCTGGACATTTTGAACAGTCGCGGCCGGATCGTTCTCACGGTTCTCTGGGGCTAATGGAAAGGCGGGATTTTGTCTTCGGGTTTCAGGGAACGAACTGACGGGTAACGGAACCGCGGAAGCTGGCAGGGTCTGGTTATTTTCCCCTTTTCCCTTCCTTTTCTCTTTTCTCTCTTTTTTACTTATTTTTGGCTCACGCCTATCTCACTGTGAAACGGGTCAGTCGGGGGGTTTTGGCTCCGTAACGCAAAGTGGACAACAGAAAAGGGAAAAGGGAGGAATAAGCAGGAAAGTGGTCGCCTGCTTTGGACGAAGATCAACGTCACAAAGAACCGCGTAATGCAGTCAGCGTGTCGGGGGTGCCAATATTGCTATTGAGGAATGGGATTCTGTGGTCGGTGCATGCAAGTCTCTGAGAAGCGTCATTTTCTACAGCGCCGTCTTTGACCGTCTTCGATTGTCCGTAGGACGGACGCTAAATAACGTGCTTATTTCATCTCCATTGCTTCTACAGAGTGCATAAAGCTTGGGTTCCATCGTCGACTGCGTTTGCTTGGCTCTCCATGACGCTGAGACGAACATGGTCGGACAATGGATGAGCAAGCGAAAGCTGGCCTCAGCCATCCTCTTTCGCAAATGCCAGGCTGCGCTCAGGTCCTTTTGGCTTTCACTTCTTACAAGTTTGGCCCAAACTCACATATGGATTGAGCTTCAGCGCTCTGATTTTGCCGACGTTACCAGTAAACTGCGTGTATTTGTGCTTTCGGTGTCCGTCAAAACTCTTTGCCTCCACTGACCATCGATCGCCACTGATCTCGTAGACACGATCGCTTTCTGGTGCATCTGAACGATCTCGCTGTCCCTGACGCCAACGAGCTGAACGTTTCAACCAAAGCTTTGGATACTTCATGAGGTGCCTCGTAGGAAGCGCTGAAACTTTCCCAGATGCAGATACTCTTCATAAACCCAATTTCAAAACCCTACTTGACTGTGTAGTTCGACGGCGCAAACGACAACAAAACGCTTCATCACCTCGTAGCGAACCCGGAGACTAGAGTTGCAAAGATTTCTGACCGGAACAAAGTCTGTGGGACGAACGATGCAAGACCCAAAGCTGACCTTGAAGAGGTCTTCATATATTTTATCACGTAATTCTCGTGGCAAATGCCACAGAATGAGGGGCTCTGCGCGCATGTTGATGGTTTTCGTCCTAAGTGATGGTGTTCGTACAAGTCGTGGCTTTTTGTAAATACCAGAAGGCGTCAAGCAGACGGTGATTTTGAGACGACCGACAGTATTAAAGTTTCACGCAATGACCGGTCATAAGTCCATAGGGCGAGGAATCAAGACTGTTGTTGGCTGAGAGTTGTGTACGCATCAAGTCTTGCGAGCCCTTCCGTAAAGGAATGGCTCCGTTGTAACCGACGTCCCGTTTGCAAAACGGAGTATACAGCTGCTCTCTGACGAGGGTTAACAATGACAAAAGCTTCAGCATCGTCTCAGAATCCTTTGGTTGTTTGCGTGACACAGGCTGTCTCACGTAACAGTCACTTTAGCCCATTCAGGAAGACGTATTCATCTGCATTTATACATCGAGCGGAAGGAGACAGCACTTGAACAATAAGTTATCAAAACACTAACGCACAGGCCCTTTGCTGTTTGTCAGGTCCACTTGACGACTGATTGATCAGTCGTCCTTACCCATGGTGGCCTGCTGGATAATGTCTTCAGAATTGCGGGCATCAAGTTCGTACGATCGGCGACTGCAAAACAAACGGTTAAGCACAGCGTGGCTGTCATCCATCGGGCTCGATCAAATGGCAGACAGACCAGCAGCGTATTCTTTGCGCTCAGTATAGGTCATCCAGCAAGTGGAAAGGAGGTCCGTCATAGCTATGCGTTCTCAACAGGCTGGACACAGGCTCGACAGCCTTGTCTCGTCCATATGACCAGCGTCTGGAAGATGGCCGAAGCAAGGCAAAGACAAAGCGTGCCGTGCCGTGCCGTGGCTACGTCGCTACAGTTTGTGTGCAAGAAAGCCCATGATCACCCTGTTGAGGCTTCCGTCGTCCTAGAGCGAAGTTGCGCACGTCCAGCGCATTGGCGCGCATGAATCAAGGTATGTTCACACACGACAGCGGAGGGATCTTCAGCCTAAAGAGCTTAACATGGCTTAGCTCTGGATTGACGCTGCGTCGCTTGTTGTGGACTGTTCCAGTGGGGCCAGGGCACGGAGCGCGCACGTACGCGGCGACGGCTAGCAGCCAAAGACATTTATTTCCACTTTTCCTTCCCCGCCAGCTCTCCAGACCGGCTCCGTTTCGAAACAAGGCTCGTCGATGCGGCGATCCTCGATTGCGGTCCCCGCCAGGTGATGTTCTCGTTCAACTCCAGCGCGAGGTGATGGCGCAATGGCGGACCAACGTCGCGATGCTCCCAACCGGGAATGCGCGCTATCTGCCAGCCATGCCAAGCGCTCCTTCCAATTTAGCGGCCTGCACGCAAATGAAACCCAGTACTGCCGACCCTAAACCGTCTGCGGCGCATGGAGATGTAGATACCAGTCCCAACTCTCACCATCACGTCACCTGAGTCTCTTTCCTCCTCCCGCTCCGTTTCCCTTTCCCTTGCCTTTCCTCTCCTTTTTTCCTCTGACCGTCGTCACTCGCTGTCGGTGTCGCTGCGGAACCCTCTTGCCATCGCTTCTCACAATCCTAATCCCTGGCGGGTGGTATCAGCGCGACTTCCCTTCGTTTCGTGTCAGCTTTCTGCGTCGTGCCTGCCGGAATCGCTCGGATTGTCTGTTGCGCAGGGTCGCGCTCTCCAGTTTCAGTGGTTGTCGGTGACGCGACGCGCTTTCCGTTTTGATCCAGTAGAAGCTTGGAATTGTCGTGAAATTGGGAAGGAGCGATAGATTCTAGGCATACACCATGGTAAATGTGCGTGAAGCAACAGAGTGGCGGCGAAAGACGAAGAAGAAGAAAACGCTCTGCCATGCATGAGGCGATGTTGACCAAATTTCCGCACCAGATCTCCACCGCGCTGCTCGCGCTCTCCACCCTCGCCGGCTGCGCCTATGCTGTCAACCCGGTCGTTATCAAAGGAAAGGAATTCGTGGATACGAAGACGAACAACAGAGTGCAAATCATCGGCGTCGACTATCAGCCCGGCGGACAGGCCGCATACAATCCAGAGGTCAAGGCGGATGCGCTGAGCAACGGCACGGTGTGTTTGAGGGACGCTGCCCTTCTGCAGATGTTAGGTGTACGTGCCCGCTCCAGCTCCTGGAACGTCAAAGGCATATGTCATTGACGGCGCAATCAAACAGGTCAACACGATACGTGTGTACAACGTTAATCCAGACGCCAACCACGACGACTGCGCGAGCATCTTCAACACTGCTGGCATCTATATGATCCTTGACGTGAACTCGCCCGACGCCAGCATAAACCGCGCCGCACCTTGGACTTCGTATACGCTCGATTACTTGACCCGAATCTTCGGCGTTGTCGAGGCTTTCAAGAACTATCCCAATACCATGGCCTTCTTCTCCGCGAACGAGGTTATGAACGATGTTGAGACAGGCAACATCAACCCGCCGTATATCAGAGTATGCAACTCGTTTTTCCTGTCAACACCGCGGCAATTAGCGTAAAGCTGAGTAAAAGGCTGACTAGATTACGTGACAGGCAGTCCAGCGAGATCTCCGTGCGTACATTGCCAAGCAGTCCAGCCGTACTATTCCGGTCGGTTACTCTGCAGCGGACGTCCGTGAAATTCTTCAAGACACATGGAACTACCTGCAATGCGGTGGAAACTCGACACTTACAGACTCAAGCTCCGAAATGTTTGGCTTGAACTCGTACTCGTGGTGCGGTGCCGACGCGACGTACACCTCCTCCGGCTACGACCAGCTCGTTGCCATGTTCAGCAACACGTCGATACCCGTCTTCTTCTCCGAGTACGGCTGCAACAAGCCCTCCGGCGTGCCTCGCGTGTTCAACGAGGTCCAGGCTCTGTACGGAACTCAGATGACCGGCTTGAGTGGTGGCCTTGTTTACGAATATTCAGAGGAGGCAAGCGACTACGGGCTCGTCGTCATCAATGACAATGGCACCGTCACGCTGCGCGCCGACTATAACAACTTGCAGGGCCAGTACAACAAGCTTGACGTCAAGCTGCTGGAAAACAGCGCTGCCACAGACTCTCAGACCACACCTCCGACTTGCGATCCGAGTCTCATCACAACATCTAATTTCAGCACCACATGGGTTCTTCCCGACCAGCCGTCTGGGGCGGCAGACCTGATCAACAACGGCATCCCGAATCCGAACCAGGGCAAGATCGTCGACGTGACCAACCTCGATGTTAGCATACCCGTGTACAACGCCAACGGTGTCAGACTGGGTGGAATCAAAGTCACGGCCCGGTCTGACGCGAATACACCTTCAGGAACAAACACGAGTGCGAACACGGCAACGGGCACAGATAGCAGCGGAACCGCCAGCCCGAGTGCGACAAAGAAGGCTGCAGCAGTCAGAGTAGGTGCAAATCTTCTGAGCGTCGTCGTGTTGGTGGTTGCTGCAGTTGCCGTGCTGTAAATTCAGATTTTGTTTTCCCTTGGGTGCTAATGTGTAGTTGATTCGAATGTATATATTGATGTGCATGGGAATACGCCCCAGCTATTCGTTGAGCTGGCGCCCTGCATAGACGCCCTTTTTTCCATTCTCTTTGAAAAGTCTTGCAGTGAGCATGTACGCTAGAGTTGACAATGTCCATGTCCTTATCTTCTACCAACCTTCCAGCAATATCTCTTTTGGCGGGTGCGCCCTTGCAGCAGATCAGGGCAGCTGCTGTATCCGCTGTTCGACCCAGTCGAAGCCTTTGCGCTGAATCTCCCACGTCCGGCTACCCTTGACCATTTTTCCGGCAAAGGTGTGCTCCTCGCCGGGGACCTCGATGAGGACGCAGTCGACACCGGCTGCGCGCAGCTTGTCGTACAGCATCTTGCTCAGCCTCATCGGCACCATGGTGTCCGCGTCGCCGTGCACGATGCACGTAGGCGGGAAATCGGGGCTCACGCGCGCGGCCGCGTCGATCTTCTCGAACGCCTTCGACGGAAAGCAGACGTCCCAGACCTTCCCGTTCGCGATGTGGGCGAAGGCGAATGCCACGCGCGGGTCGGCGAAGTCGGGTCCACCTTGGGTCTGTTGACCTTCGAGCGAAACGCCGCCACGCGTGCAGGTCGAGTGCTCGTCGTAGACCTGGCGGAGAAACGCAGCATCGAATGCCGGCAGCTTTGCGGCCATCGGCAGCTTCTCCTCCCAGAATCCATCGTGGAAGTGGCTGGGCCCGTAGAAGTCAAGGATGGCCGCAGGCCGATAAGGATGATCGAAGCCCTAAGCGAAAGAAAATAAAATGTTTTGGTTATTGCTGAGATCTTTACGTGTGCATCTTTTCAACTCTTTTGCTTTTGGGTCCGCTTACAAGACACATGGCAAGATGGCCGCCTGCGCTAGTTCCAAACGCAATCACCCGGTTCAAATCGCACCGAAGCAGTGAGCCGAGCTTTTCGAGTTCTTTGTCCAGAAACCCATCGTGCAGCCAGGTGGAAAGATCTCGAATGTCGCACACCGGCCCGTCAAGTATGTCGACTTGAGGACACAGCCTGTGGTTGGGAACGACCACGATCCAGCCACGCTCCAAGCAATCTATCACCTGATCGTTGTTGACCATGGACGACGCTCCAAGCATGTAGGCGCCGCCATGGATGTTGATGACTGCAGCAGCATCACGTTAACTTCACGCAAGACATGGCTTCATGTGAGCTGACGCACTGACGGGGCGATTGCGGCTGTCGCTGCGGAACTCGGATGGTTGAGGCACGTAGACATCGGTATCGATCGCGCATGTGTCAACCGTCTTGTATGTGACGGTTAGATCTGGCTTTCTGGCCATCGTTCCCGTTCTTTTTTGAATTGTGGTGGCGCGGATTGCGCTGCTGGCCTCCTTATCGTGTCAATCGCTTCTGCTGCGGCCAGCTGTGGGGATGCTTCCGTATTCAAGGCGGTCATCGTTGCTCGCTACAATCGTTCTCCGTGCGACTGAGCCCACCAGCATCCGGGGCATGGAACGGGTTCACGAGCCCCGGAACTTCCGAAGGATTTGAAGTGCGTAGCGCTGCTAATATATGGTTCGAGTGGGCACTCGTCGGGAAGTGGAGGTGATTTCTTGCGGGGTCCCCCTGTTCCCCGCGTGGCCTTTTGGAGCCGCCCTCTCGCCTCAGCGAGTAAAGTATAAAGTCGAATGGTGGTTTGGGAGGAATGATATATCCTTCAGGTCCAGACGACGTGCGTTCGGCCGTGATCTGGTTGACCATCGCTTCTCCCTCCGAAGTCTGTTCGTCTCTACAAAGTGGCATTGATGCAACGAATTCAGGAATGAGCATATATTGAACAAAGTCATCTGTACGAGGCCAGAAGGGGGAAAACAAGCAAGCAAAGTTCAAATGGGTCTCCGCGACTTCTTTGGGAGTTCAAAACCTGCAAAGACTATGCAGACCGGCTTGCCACCGTTGACCCAGCCGCCGCCCAAGGCGGAGCCGTATCTGATCTCACAGCTGGAAGGAGAGAAAATCACGATCCCCGGAAGCAAAGGCGTCTTCCGCATTCTTGCCTCTTCGAAGCAGACGCAGAACAAGATAGCCGTCTTCACGTCCGGAGCTGTCCTGTCGGACGCGCCCGGGTTTCACTACCACAAGGAAGCACACGACGTCTTTCTCGTCACGAAGGGATATCTGAAGCTATGGAACGGCGACAAGTGCAGGATCATGGGCCCCGGAGATTTTGCGTACATACCGCCCACAGTGATCCATAATCCGGAGATGCTGGGCCCGCACACTGAGTTGTTGGGTTTGATTGCTCCTGGCGACTGGGTTGACTTCTTCCGCTACGTCGCCGAAGCGGACAATTCGATCATCGTGCCCGAGTTCGACGAGCGAGATCTGAAGGGCCACATCATCCCCAAGGTCATGGCCGCCAAGGATCGATTCGACGTGCACTTTGTGCGGGATTATCAGCCTCCAGAAGTGTCCGAGTGGAGAGACGATGAGAACAAGCTGCCGGACGGCCAAGAAGGGTATTTCTTGCGCTTTATGACCGGGCCGCGGTGGATGGCTGGAGGGTGGATGAGCCGACCGTTCGTGACGACGAAGCAGAACGGCGGGCGCTTCGCCATCTCAAGCATTGAGAGCTCGAACCTGTATCCGCATCCAGAGCTGTTCTCCAAGCCGCTAGTGTTTGAGAAGGTGGACCATTGTTTCTGCGTTCAAGAGGGTTGTTTGGCTGTCACTCTTGGCGGCCAGCAGACCTTGGTGCGAGAAGGGGAAACGCTAGTGATTCCGTCCGGGCAAGCTTTTGCCCTGCAAGCTTGGTCAAAGTACGTCAGAGTGTACTCCTTCACAAGCGGCGATGGGATTGAAGCCGTGATACACGCAGCGGGAGAACAACAGAAGGGATACGTGCTGCCCGATCAATCGCCCCCCTTGGACGCATCGCTGTTCTCCAAAGCGTTGAGAGAGCTCTGCATAAGGCGTGTGCAATAGAACTCAGTACGTAGAGAATCGAACTTTCTGGCAGTGTCTTCAACGCGTGTTCGGATCACTCGTGCTCTCGTGCTGGGTGTGGTAGCATCTGCAAAAGCATCTCTTGCCGGCCCCCGCTGAATCATAAGGCTCTGAAGCTTCGATGATGCTTAGCACTTCCCACTCTACATCGCAAGCCTCTGATGCGCCGGCAGAAACGAAGCCGCATCTCCTTCTCGCAATTTAACATCACAAAGGAGCTCTGCATGTCTACGGGATGCCGTCTCCGCATGACGCTCTTCGTTCTGGGCACTTGGCAAAGAAGCGCACTGGGTTGCTTTTTTGTGCGAGCGACAGAGCCTTCCGGTCGTTCTTGGGGCGACATGCTGTCTGGCCGACAAGCGGACGAACGATACCTGGCAGCATGTTGCGAAGCTCCCGAATAGGAACTTTGTCCTCAAACTGTTTTGTCGTGAGACCGTTTGAGGTGCTGGATTGTTTCGGCGCTGAGACTCTGCATCCTCCACCCCGGCTTGGGGACTTTTGAGCCACCTCCGCTTTTCGCATCTCGCACCCACTGCCGGAGGTTGATCCCTCAGAAAAAGATTCTTGCATGGAAAGAATTGCCCGATCGCAAGCACCTGGAAGCATGCAGACAACAGGTTCCTCGTCGACGGCACGAGCGTGTCGTTCCCGGTTGCTCGCCAGCGGCATCTCCTCCACGCCCAGTATTCACGCTCCGTCAGGCTTGCCGCAAGCGTTGAGGCTCAAAAGAATTCTGTCATAGAAAACATCTTCCGTCAAACAACTCGAAACATCTGGGAGCTCACCCTCCAAGGTTGTGTACGGCCAAGCTCTGCTGCCAAGTCAGGTAACACAGTTTCTCGTGCGAGCTCGTCAATGCGCCCACGTCTTCGAACAAGCTTCACACACACCACGGCCGTTTGCAATGCATGGTCGAGCCAGCCAATTGCCGTTCGCTTCAAGCAGATGTCCCAACTCAAGCCATCGCCTGACCATCATCGTGCCACTGCCTCAAAGATCCGGATGTCTTTCTCGCCGAAGATAACCCTCCTATTCCTCAGCATCGATCCGGATGCTCTGTTTCCCTGAATCTCCATGGACCGCACTCCTGATTGACGGATACGGTAATAAGCCAGTTGTTGATGGTTTGCATCTAAACATGCACTATGAATATGTACGGGAGCTCCCCCGTTCTCCGTCTAGTTTGTCAAGTCCTGAACATCACCACCCCAGAGTCCCATCATCGGCAGGGCCGCTGTGTTCCTTTCTTTGCAATTCTGTCCATTCTCTTCTACACTCTTTGTGCTGGGCGCATTTCGTAGTATCAATTTATTAGTCGCTCCTTGGCGCCTTTCCTATTATCTAGTAACGATCGCTGAGAGCCCTAGTGGCTGCTTGCTACGGTTATAATGACTTTACGATTCTCATGCGCTCTGGCTCTGTTGAGCCAAGGGCTCAGCGTTCTTGGGCAAACCACCCAAGCCCAGTTCAATCAGGTCATCAACCTGAACGGTGATGTAAGTCTCAAGAGCCATGCAAGCCGACGTCGCTGACCACAAATAGATGAACCTGAACTCGGTGCAGTTCCCGGACGGCAGTCGGATCGAGACGTTCTCCCAGACGCAGCGCCAGCTGCTTGTCAACCAAAATACAGCGCCTCTTCCGGGCAACCAGGTGACGGGAACAACCGGTAATCCTTTCGTGCAATTAACTCCGAACTCGTTGGTCATCCAAACCAATGGAGCAACCGATCTCGTTGGTGGCCAGATTGAGCTACCCATCAACACCCAGACCCTACAGCAGATGGGAGTCACCCCGGACAATACCTTCGTGGCCAAATTGTCCGCTGATCGCCAGTCGTGGATGGTCATGGACACCATCAAGACGGTGAACAAGTACGTCAAAGTTCACGCAAGAACTCGGCACCGAGACTGATGATATGTAGCACTGACAGCACCGTGCGCATTGTGAAGTTGAACAACATCGACGGAGAGTACATCGCTCTCGGCCGACAGACTGCCGTCACAGGCGTTGCGTTGACCCAATTTGGCACTGGACCGACTAACCAAGTCAACATCACTGGCTCTGGCATCCAGGAGAATGAATTCACTGACGGCTTCCGAATGTCTATAAGAGCCTCGCAGCCGATGATCGCCACGCTGAACGTCAAGAACGGTATTTCGACTACCATGCTTACTGCCTTGGGTACAGGCACTCAATCAGTTAGTACGTCGTTCAACATTCTCACTTCACAAGGTCTTGACTAATTACGCTAGACAACTTCCGTTACCTCGTGACAACAAACCTGGGCGGCGTCGTGACTAACCTGAACCGCATGGCCGCTGTTGTACAACTCCCAAGTATGTTGGACTATCTATATCATCGACAACACGTATAGCTAATGTTCCCAGTCAATGCCGTCCGTCTCCAGACGGTTGCAACGGCAATGGGTGCTACAGCACAGTCAAACGTTCGCTTGAGCGTTGCACAGCGTGGTATTCTTGCCAACCCTGGTGGCGCTACCGCCCTCCAACCAGCATCGCCTCTGCAACGAAAGCGACAAGAGCCTTCCTCTGTCCAGCCGGGTACCAGCGCTGAGACCAATGGTGCTAGCCAGAACAATACTTCGAATGGTCAACTCACCACTGGAAGTTCAACCACAGGCCAGACAAACGGCAACACGGGAAATGCTGGAACGGGCACGCTGAACCCTGCTGCTGCCACTCTGCTGCTCTCGCCAACATTTACCCCGATCCAGAACAATGCCGTTCTTGATACGATGAATGCTCGCCTCGCTATTCCTGTTACTCAAATCGATGGCGAGTACATCCTCACCGTCAACATGGCCAGTGGCCAAGCTGCCCCCGCGGCCCCTCAGGCCGGATCAAGCACACAGCTTACCGTGCCCCAGGCCGGGACAAGCACACAACTCACTGTGCCTCAAGCATCTACGGCACTCTCCTCAGCATCCTCGGAATCCTCGAGTTCGTCGACTACGTCGGCGGGCGAGACGTCGACGTCATTGACAGCAGCTGCGGCTGCTAGCACATCTCTGAAACCAACTGGAGAGAGTTCGACTTCCTCTGAATCTAAGACGTCGACTTCAGCGGCGGCAGCGGCCGAGACTAGTGCAACATCTCAGAAGGCCGCAACGACAGGCTCTGGATTTGTCTTCAGGAGACAGTTGCCACCTCTGCCACAGTCTCAAGCGGATGGAAGCGTGATCGTATCGATGGAATGGATCAATTACATGGCGGATATTCAACAAAAGGGCGGTGCAGTCGACGTGGGAGCCATGATGCAACAGGTATCACCAGGCATTGCGTCGGCCACCTCACCGGCACCTGCGAGTGCTAGCAGCGGTACTAGCGTATCAGGGCTCATTGCTGGCCTCAAGGCTAGGAGATTTCAAGCATGAGGCGATCTTCTTTTGTTGTCATCTATAAATGTAGTTCAGCTGCTACTTCTGACGCTGTGTCTTGTGCCGGCGGCAAAATGCCATCAGGCCGCGGCCATTCACTGGCTCTGGCCTAGGAGTACCTTCAGCTAAGAGAGTAGCAGCACCCATAAAACAGTTAAAGATGGCCTTTGATATGAGCCGTGCACATGTGGTGATAATATGGGATGTCCGAAGTGTAAGCGTCAATGATAGGAAGTTCCTCATTTTTTCCCCTCTTTTGAGAACAAATTTTGGCTCTCTCGAACCATCGAAAGCCAGCAAGACTTGTGCACCGCAAGCAGTCCTTCGCTGATGTGCAACATGCAAGTGTCGTGATCACACCGATGCAGAGATATTACTTGCGCATGCCTGCATACCGCAATTCAAGCTTTCCCCTACTACATGTGTAAGGGTATATATATTATACCACCCAGCTATACTAGCTAATTGAGCTAGTATAGCCTGTCTTTTTGAGCGATCCTCATGCGCAAAGGGTGGTTGCGTGACAACATGTCTGGCAATGAGTTCTGCAAATGAATAGGAACACTTGCTGTTGCTCCTCTTCGTGCGGGCGCTTACGTCTCTGATGTCTAGACGACAAAACTTAGCTGCGCATGATCCCGCCACCCCTGTGCATCCTCATGCCCGGCGGCTTGGCTGCAGCGGGATGCACATGGTCGACGTTGCCGCCGGATGGTCCTCGAGGCTGACAGGCCTTGCGGACAAGGCTGGAGGCCTTGGTCTACTAGAATCTGGATGGATGTTGACAACGATGAGACCAAGCGCAGACGGCACGCTCGTCCATGGTCCAGCGTGAGGAAGATCGCACAGCACGTGACTGTATTCCAAGACGGCGTCCAACGTCGTCGTCGCTGGCAAGGGAGATTCCAACGGATGCAAAGCTTGATTTCCTGCTCGCTCTGGTTCGTACGATGCCGGTCGTCTCCTACAAACGAGATTGAAAACCCCGCGCCAAAACAATTCGGCATAGCGCGCTTCACGGACAGCCAGTTCGAAGTCGCTCGTTTGTGGCTGCGTCATTTCTCTCGTCCGCGGGGCTTGGAACCATCGAAGCTTCACAATGCACCATTTGAGCGTTTGAACGCATCCCATTGTCCTTCCCCAATCGCTTCTGCCCTTTCTCGCACGCAGCCAACTGATCGCCATGGCGCCCGCGGGTCTCATCAACTCGTTCCTGGCCGCAGTTCAGGCCTCGCTCTCCGTTCTCCTCGTCATCTTCTACGGAGGCGTCGTAGCTCACTTCAAGCTGCTGGAGTCGCCCACGGCGAGCAAAATGTCGAAACTGTGCGTCAAAGTCTTTCTTCCGGCCTTGCTGTTTGTCCAAATCGGATCCGAGCTTCATGTCGAATCCGCGCAGCGCTATCTGACCGTGTTGCTGTGGGCGTTCGCCTGTCACTTCCTCTCTTTCGTCATCGGTATCCTGGCTCATCTGGGCTTCGGCATGCCGGATTGGATCACCGCCGCGATCATGTTCAACAATACAACCAGCTACCCTTTGCTGCTCATCCAGAGTCTGCAGGAAACGGGAATCCTGGCTACCCTTCTCACCAAGGACGAAACAATCGAACAGGCCATCGGGAGGGCCAAGTCGTACTTCTTGGTCTTCGCGACAATCTCGTCTTGCCTTACCTTCTCCGTGGGGCCGCGTCTGATCGACGCCGAACACGCGCCCGAAGAGCAAGGCAAGGAGGGTGAGAGCGATGACTACGAAGACCAAGACGATGTTGTCGACGAGAATACCGGACTGCTGTCCGTCGCCAGTCTTGAGGAGCAGTATCGCCGTTCTTCTGTATCATTTTTGTTCTCCAAAGCCCAGCGCGACAATGACGCTCCGGTCAAGACATTTGACCGGCGGCCGTCTGTCGTCCCGAGGAAGAAGTGGCTCGAATTGCATCCGCGAACAAAGTGGTGGCTTCTCTTTCTCTGGGACTTCTTCAACGCCCCGCTTCTAGGCGCCGTCGCCGGCGCCATTGTTGGTCTCGCCCCTCCTCTGCACAAGGCGTTCTTCTACGACACTTCGGACGGTGGCATCTTCACCGCTTGGCTGACAGCGTCGTTCAAGACCATTGGCCAGCTGTTCGTTCCCTTGCCCGTCATCATTGCTGGTGTCTCATTGTACACGTCGGTTCGAACATCGGGCGACTCTGACCAGCCCAGAGAGCGTTCCACGCCGTGGCTTACCACCGCCTTCGTCCTGCTCGTAAGATTTGTTCTGTGGCCAGCAATCTCCATTGCTGTCATCTATGCGCTCGCCAAGCGAACGAACGTCTTGGGCGATGACCCCATGCTCTGGTTCACTCTAATGCTGATGCCCACAGGGGCACCGGCCATGAAATTGATCACCATGGTGCAAGTAAGCGGAGCTGCAGAGAATGAAGAACATAAGATTGCCTGGTTGCTAACTGTAAATGGATTTGCCTCGTCCATATCTTTCGAACCCATCATTGACCAGTTGCACAGATCTCCTACGCGCTTTCGCCGGTCCTCGCCTTCGCCGTCGTTGGTGCACTGCACGCAAGCCAAGCTGCAGTCTAGTGTGACCAATCTATCTATCTATCTTCACGGGATGTCCTGCTGCGACCGTCCCACGTCATCTTGAGGCGAGGATACGCTGAGAGCGTTTTCTTTCCCAGCCATTTGCCTTTGCTATGTTCATAACTAGCCTTTGAAGAGCACATAGGACATGCTCTTTATACGAAATTCACCGACAGCCTAGAGATAGACAATTTTTTTTCATTTTCCTCGATGTGACTATGATGCTAACCACTTTGTCGATTTTGGTCCATCTTAGATTAACATTTGGACAGCAGACTGGCGTGCTGAGTCCGTTTTGCTGAATCCGGGCATGAGTTGAGTTTATTGTAGCAAACCTTGGCCCCCGTTGTCTGTGCTCCCAAAAAAATGTTCCAATTCGGCTGCATCATCATCATCACCATCATCATCGCGCGTCTAGCCAGATACCTACCTCCTTCGACTGTGCCTCATTGCCCTCTGCAATTCCGCCTGCCCCATCTCCAATTTCTCCTTTCCGGACTCTACCCCATCTTTTGAGGGCCAACAATCATTTAAAGCTGCCCTTACACTTGCATATCACCTCAAAAACGCAGCCTCGCCCAACTGCCCGTCCGACATGTCCTCATTAGGAACTGAAGCGTCGTCCATCCGACCTGCGGCCATCATCTCCATAACGGCCGCGACGTTGATCACCGGTCTGGCAGCATATGCCGTGTACTTTGACTACAAGCGACGCCACGACGTCGAGTTCCGCAGAGCCCTCAAGCGCGACTCCAAGCGATCGCAAAAGCAGGCCAAGGCAGAGGCGGAGGCGTCGACGCGCGCAAGGAGGGAACAGATCCGGGTGCTTGTTGAGCAGGTGAACAGCGAGCACCTTCCTTCAGATGCCGAGGGCCACGAGCAGTTTTTCATGGAGGAGGTGAGCAAGGGTGAGCATCTGCTGCAGGACGAATCCAAGAGCATGGATGCCGCTCTGTGCTTTTTCAGGGCGTTGAAGGTGTATCCTACGCCCGAGGAGTTGATTAATATCTATGATAAGACGGTTCCTAAGGTACGCTTTCATTCAGCAAGATGGTGCCCCCGTGGACTTGGATTTTTTTTGGGGGGGTTGTTGGTCACAGCGCTAACGAATCTTTCCATTAGCATGTACTTGATATCCTTGCCGAAATGATTGCACTTGACCAGAGCGGCTTCAGGTCAGGCCGGAGATCGCAGCCCAGCGTCGCCACCGAATTCGAGGGCGAGGTCTAAACGTCACCATCGCTTTGGGCGCGCGGCGGTCTTGCTTTCAGCTTATGGGTTGAACAGACCAAGGTCTGGGCATGGGATAGAGCGAGAGGCGAAATGTTGCACGGCGCCACACTCGAAGGGGAATGGGATGAAAAAGAGAAGCAATCTCGATTTGTGGTTTGGTGAAATGTTATGGGCGTGAAAGACAGAGCAAAGTACTGGCGAGCATTCACGGCATTTGTTCTTTTGGGGC
This sequence comes from Verruconis gallopava, assembly GCF_000836295.1. NCBI lineage: Eukaryota > Fungi > Ascomycota > Dothideomycetes > Venturiales > Sympoventuriaceae > Verruconis > Verruconis gallopava. The sequence continues at coordinate 85,310 of NW_015622183.1, read as the reverse complement.
GTATTGAACTGGGAAAAGAAAACGCCGGTTTTTGAAACGAAGTCTTCGCAGCCGTTGTATTAACATGGGCTCTCTAATACCGCAGCGAATGGCAACGCAGTGCGCGCGTGCGGGTTGTGTATAAATACGATTCGGGTCGGGACGATGTATAGAAAGCATGGAATGCATATTACCTCTCTCCAAACTTTCCATCACCAAGCGGCTTCAGCCCTTTTTCGTCTTCCGCTGAAGGCTTGGCCTATCTAGTTACAAAATTTCCCAGCATAGGCAAGAGTGTACGCTGCTCTGTCTCGACGTGCACAGCATCTGCCCAAGGGGGACGAACCAATCACAAAGCGCTTCTCGTATCCCACCACGGTGCAGCGACGCCAATGCAGCGGGGATGCTCACAATGACTAATTTGACATCGTCCGGCGCTCAAATTTGGTCTCGTATCAATGTGCTCTTCTGAAGAGTCATCTAACCTTGGCAAACAAGGCAGTAGAGCCAGCCAAGTAGAATCCGTCCGAGTTGGAAGGTCCCGTATAAGAGCTGACATGGCTTGAGAATTCACGCCTCCGATCCAAAACTCCCTCTGCGATATTGTCTGCTTTTTGTCCAAGCGAACGACTTGCTTTCGTTGCATCTCCTGTGGGCCCCTTCGAGGATAGCCTACGATCCTAAGACGCATACTCTGCCGATCCTGCCACCTTTCTTGGGGCGAAGCTCCCGAAACTTTAACCTCAGACTACGGATTTCCGAACCACCAAGTCCGGCTCGATGTTCCGTGCGAAGCAACGTCCCGTTTGCTGCCGAAATCGAGGGCACGGAACGATCTTGTCAGAGCCGCGTTCCGCGTTGTTGACGGCAGGTCTTTAAACGAGCTTGACGGTTCGCAAGAATGGCTTCATCCGCGGCCCCGTGGGGCTTGCGCTGGAGGTCCAGCACCTTCTTCATCGTGTTCGTCGTCGGCGTCGGCATTTTCACGGATCTCGTCACCTATTCCATCGTCGTTCCCGTCTTGCCTTTCGTGCTGCGCGACCGCGTCGGAGTGCCGGATCACCGGCTGCAGATCTATGTTTCCGTCCTCATCGGTGTCATGGCCGCCGCCAGCTTCGTTTTCAGCCCTGTTGCCGGCGTCATTGCAGACAGGACGGGCAACCGGCAGCGGCCATTCCTTGCCGGTCTGTTTGCTCTGCTCTTCTCGACCATATTGCTTGCCACAGGCGAGACGGTCGGCCTGATCGCGCTCGCTAGAGTGTTGCAGGGAATGAGCAGCGCCGTCGTCTGGGTCGTCGGATTGGCAATCTGTCTCGAGACCGTCGGGCCCAACAGGCTAGGGACCACCATCGGAACCATCTTCAGCTTTGTCAACCTGGGTACGCAGGCTGCGCCCGTGTTGGGTGGCGTTCTGTATTCAAAAACGGGCTACGCGAGCGTCTTCGCGCTCTGCCTAGGGCTGGTCTGCATCGACATCGTCTTGCGCTTGTTGATGATCGAGAAAAAGACGGCCGCTCGGTACAGGGCAGAGCTACCGGATCATGCGTGCCCTAGTCCAGTTGACGGACAGGTGGAAGAGCAAACGCCTCTTCTGGAAGATTCAACGGCACAACCTGATCTGGAGGCGTATCGGCTGCCTGCACCCTCCAACTGGCTGACGAGGAAGAATCCAATATTTCTGATGCTCGGGAACTCTGCACTTATTACCTCGTTTTACATTGGCTTCGTGCAGGCTTTCCTCATTGGTTCGTACGATTCCACCATTCCACTGATCGCGCTGGAGTACTACAATTTCGACTCTCTCAAGACCGGCATTTTGTTCCTCGCCCTCGGTTTGCCAGGTATGGTGTCAGGGCCCCTTGCAGGATGGGCAGTCGACAAGTACAGCCCTCGCATCGTTGCGATATTAGGCTACGGATATCTGGTCCCGATGCACATTTTATTTCGCGTACCGAGACCTGGAGGTCCTGTGCAAGTTGCGATATTTGCTGTTATTCTTGCGCTCTCGTCGATAGGCAACGCGGCGATCGACTCCCCGTCTATGGTAGAAGCGGGAATCATTGTTGAGAAGTATCACAAGGCGAACCCTGCTTTGTTTGGCGACGTCGGGCCGTACGCGCAACTGTACGGCATGAACAGCATGGTGTTCTCGCTGGGTGTCACCGTCGGTCCTGTTGTCGCTGGGGCACTGAAGGATACGATTGGATACGGAAACATGAACGCAGTTATGGCCGCTGTTTGCGGCAGCGCTGCAATATTGAGCTGGCGTTATCTGGGCACAGAACCGTCGTTGATATCGTCGAAAGGTGGCGACGAAATTGACGGGGTAGACTGCGATTGATTTAATCGACGGAATACGGAGAAGAGTAACCATCACATTTGTCATTAGGCGGCGGCGTTAGGTCCCATAGATTATAAGATTGCATTTAGGAAGAAAAAAAATCCGCTTGCTCGTTTGCAAGCGCTGGTAATACATCCCCGTGTAAGGAACGGACTTAGGGCGATACCAAACATCGACTACACCCGTCTCCGGCTCTCCTTTCAACCTTACTTTATGAAATTAGAATTAGAAGCTTCAGCTTGGACAGTATACTTAACAGCATTTTCAAAGCTAATCTTGTAGAAAAACGGATTGAGGAAGCTCGAAACCAAAGTGTGAATGTCACCACCACAAGCTTGGTTGTATCCGCCCTGCGAATGAACGATTAAAGGGCGCATAGCGAATATGAGGAATGTTTACAAAGAGGCGGGAGAGATGGCGCATTTGAAGTTTGACGTTGATCTTTTTTTTTTTTTTTTTTTTACATAGTCTTTCCCACGACACATTGTCCGGAATCCGGTTGGGTGTTTTTAAACTTTCTACGTCTCTCTTCTTTCTTTTCGGATCACCAGCTTGTTAGGACTGCGCTATGTTCAACGAAGCGGTAACTTTTCTGCTTATACCGTGTGTGTGGCATCCCCAGTACGAAGTAAATGGTAGATGTGCAAAGTATTGACATGCCTTGGCCGCTACTAATTGCTTCCAGACATCATTGTACAAAACAATAAGGAACCAATGCCCACGCTACTATGTGATGGGCACCATAACTGGGACGAAAGGTTGACTGCTCTTACGTTCAGTTTAGTCCTGCAGACTCGTCTTCACGTGCTTGACAGGAAACAAGCCGCCTTGACTTGACGGAGCTCTGCTCAATATTAGCAGGTGTCATTGCCTATTCAATCCCTCGACGCAACTCTCCATATATCAATATTTGATTACAATATATACATCGCGCCACCGTATCCCGTTACATCGCTGACGGATTTGAGAGTGAAAGAGATTACTTTACGGTTGATTACATTACACAGTTAGGACCGTCGTCTCCGCCGACGTCTTCGCCATTATATCAAGAGCAAATATCAGCTTATCGATCTGAACAAAAAAGTAAAAAAACCTAGGAGATCAAGTAGAATGCTTATGCGCCGTCATACAAAGATAATACTATAGGACGTGTCACGAACAATGGGTAGGTCTCAAACTGAAAGAAAGTCAGAAGCTTCAACGGCTCTGCAGAAACGACGACGAGGGTTTTTTTTTCTTCCTGAATTTTCCCCAGATCTGGCCTGACCTGCATGTTTTCGGTACTACATCGAAGATCATGGGAGTTCGTGAAGCGTCGCCCCTCCATTCTCACTACTGAGCTTTTCGTGAGCAGAGCTTCTATCGCTCGGAAGTTCCCTGCCGTCGAGCTCGCTTCGCAACGCCCACGGTGTCGCAGGCCGGCCTTCAAGCTCTGACACCGGCGCTCCATCGACTTCCGGTACTGGAGGCATGTTTGGTCGAACATATTCGCCCAGACCACCAGGCTTCATCGGCGAGGTAGAAGCAGCGGCAGGCAGGCCTGATGGCGGTGTCTTGTGGGCTTCGAACTGGGATCTCCGGCGCCTGCGGCGGAAGAGAAGGAACACGCCGAGGGACGTCAACAGGATTGCTACGGCAGCGCCAATCACGATCCCAACGATCGCCCCTGTGCCGATGGTGGACTTGGATGCGTCGCTAGGAGATGACAGAGACGACACAGGACCGCTCCCGCCGGACAGAGTTGCGCTTGTGGAGTTCTCTGCTGTTGTTGTTGTTGGTGAATGGGGGCTTTCCGATCCAGGCGATGAGCCGTCTGACCCCGATGTGCTTGTCGCCGCAGAGTTTGTTCCTATTGTACTGCCGGTTGTGGTGGAGACCGAGGATCCAGCGCTGGTTGAGCCTGCTGCCGTCGAACCTTCTGCTGTTGGAGAACCGGTTGGACTGTGACCCGCGAAAAAGGAGATGGTCTCGCCTGTGCTCTTTGGCAAAGACGCATAGTTGGCAAGAACGGTGGCATCTTTGAAAGCGATCGTCGCCGAAGCCGAGTTTGTACAGCTGCAGTACGAGCCCGGCTGTAGCGTTGTAGGATTGCCTATCTGCGAGCAGATGGCCCACGCGCCGCCGCTGTTGTCGCATAATGTGAGGGCGACCCATGGCTGATCTAGCACGCGTAAGCCAGAAGGGCTCTATCACACTCGTCCATACCATCGCTCACCGACGTCTTTCTTCGGGCAGCTGGCATCTTCGTAATTTGGGTCCGTACATCCGGCCATGTATGTCAGATAGCTGCCGTAGCCAGTTCCATGGATGCCAAAGCAGGCCAAGTCGGCCAAACAGTTATCTCCTGCTCCACAACATGTCTGATAACCAAAGGCGGTGTTGCCACATGGGATGAAGCTGCTGTCTAACTTCTGACCTGCTGCTGAGTAGCACGTGCCATTGCTAATATTAATGTTGCTCATTTTATCAGTTGCGTCGAAAGACGATCGTCTACATTGACGTGCAATTCGACGAGAGTCTTGCGGTGCATATCATCACGAAAAAAAAGGAAGCACGAGGACACAAGTACGCGCTTACAGAATTTTTTTTTTCTTTTCGCTTCGGTTGTTACTATGTTCACACAATGACGTCGATTTTGTTAGTCCATCTCGCACACCAATTACAGGCCTGTTTGTTGTTGACGAGAGAGGAGCGAGCCGATAGCCCTTGTCGATCTTTTTCTTGCCCGTTCCGTTCTCAAGTGGCAAACACGACAAAATTCGCTGTAATAGAAAATGAGATTTTTTGCAAAAAACCTCCGGGTATTCCAGTCGCGGTTGCGTTCCAGCGCAAGCCCAAGGCGAAGTTGTAGACCTGGCACAATGTCGTCAGCATCGTGGATATTGCGTGCATGTTCTGACGCGGAATATATGTAGAGTTTTCTACTGGCCAAGACTCGCAAATCAAACTCCTCACGTGTTAACAAAAAATCCCTCTGCTTTGTAGAATGATGCACCAGGTGAAGCGTAGGCGCATGCCTGTGTAAGCAGAATAGTCCTCATTGTACGTGCTCTTTCTCTTCTGCCTTCGGTATGCGGACCATCGTGCCAGTAAGCAGAGCTCCTGTCAGTGCAGCTGAAAGTCCAAACCACCAAATGACTTTGATTCCGTGCAATCCGACCTCTCCAGTCGGGAGCTCGTCAACTTGGACACCGATGGAATCGCAGACGGACGTCATGACGGCCATGGCCAAATTTTGCACGGTGACGAGCAAACTCCCCGCGGAGCCCTGGTACGATCTCGGCACGCTCGAGGTGATGAAGATCGACGCTGCAGCAAAGCTCATGTCCGGACCAAAGGTCGCGAGCGCGACGCCGGGCATGGACAGCGCCCAGTAGCTGGACTCTGGAGTTTGAGGAAGGAAAAAGACGGGGCCCATCCCGAAGCACACCATGCTTGCGATCAGGATGTAATGGCCGGGAACGACGTGCAGTGTCCGAGACACGATCCAAGCCGCAAGCAGACCGACGATGCCGTTCGGAAGCACGTACAGCGCAACGGTGAGGGGGCTTGCCCCCTGATAGCGCTGCCAGAACTGAATGGCGTAGAACTGCCACGCACCAGCTGTACGAGAAAGCGTTAACGGAGCGATGTCAACAGGAAAGACGTAAAGGACGAGATAAGCTCACAGTATGCGCCGAAACCAAGGAAGTACGAGATCAGGAGAGCAGTGAAGCCTGGCGTATGCCAGAGTCCGTTGGGAATCAGAGGTCGGGCGACCCGTTGCTCCACGAGGTAGAAAACACCGAGCATCACCGTTCCGAGGATCACGCTGCAGTACGTGTACGGGTTCCAGCGAGCAGAGGATCCTTGGGCAAGTCCAAAGAGGATCAAGCTGCAGCCTAGGGACGACAAGAACGCTCCGACGTAGTCGAACTGCCGTAATGAGGGCGCGTCAGCCGTGCGGCTGTCACTCGCCGGCTGCAGGTTCGGGACGGTCGTGTAGGCTGCCAGGGCGCACAAAGCGAGGAAGACAGCGGAGGTACCGAAGATCCAAGGGAGATGGGCGCTCAAGGCTCCACCCTGCACGCATCCGACCCAGAAGCCAAACGGCGAGCCGGCGGCCATGAGCGAGAACACGCGCGTTTTTCGGATACCGGGATAATAGACGCGCCCGAGGATGCTCATCGAGGCGGAGACCAGGACGCCGACGGCGAGCCCCTTCATGGCCTGGGCTACGAAGAAGAGCACTTTCAGGCGCGGGCCGACGGCGACGGCAGTGACGGCAGTCCAGACGGCCTCCCACAGGAAGGCGCCGACAACCAGGGGCTTGGGTGGGGCGAGATCGGCCAGCGACCCCGAGACGATCACGGACAGACCGCTAGCCAGCATGAGAGAGCCTATGAGCCAAGGGGTCTGGGTGGGCGGGATGCCGAGCGCCTTGCGGAACTGCGTCTGCGCGACGGTGATGTGGCCCAGCATCAACGAGAAGATGAACTGAGACGCCGTGCAGGTGAGGACGAAGATGACCTCCGCGAGGAGGTTGCCCAGCTCGGAGGGGACGCCTTGCGACGGCGGCAGACCCGCGTCGCCGGAAGCATGGGGGATGTCAAGTTCGGACGAGCTGTGAACGGAGAGGATGTCGCAGAATCGACTTCGCACGCGGCCGAGCTCGATGGCCACGTCCACGGCGCTCTCCTTGGCTGCAACGGACTCCGCCGCATGGCTCGGCATTGGTACGATCGGCTCCTGATGGACGAGAGTCTCACTCGCAAGTCGTCCAGGCGACAACTGAGGTGACAAGTGAGCATCCGCTCGGTATGGATACTCGGACAACGAACTTGGACGACTTACGTTGGCGTTCGAATCGACTTGGCTTACTACGAAAGCAACGTGGTGTTCTGTAGCACCGATTTCACGCCGCCCACTCGACAAACTGGTGGTTATTTCCAGTCGCGGGAAACCCACGTCGCCTTCCACGAAGGCCGAAGGACTGGAGCTTAACGCTTGTGGGCCGATCGGCAATCTCATGGCAACATTCAGCTCGTGCACGATAAGACGATGAAAGATGTCCAGCCTGAGCCACAAATGGACAGCTACTCGAAGATGTGTCGACCCTTGCGCCGTGCAATAATCGAGTTGAGGGTCGCCCGGACGAAGCACAGGAGAGATTGTTCGAAGCAAGAACGTGCTTGAAGCAGCGCGTAATTCAAGTTGTAGGCAAATGTGCGCCGCAACTCCACTTTATGTGGAAGATTTGTGGGGCAGCGTGTCATGCGTGCTGCTCAGCTAGCATAAGTTGTTGCGGCTGCGAAGCGTCGTGAGCCTGCAGTGGAGCGATAGTCCGAGGACAACGTGCACTTGAAGTGATTGATAATGAACAGAAGAACAGCGCATAAGTGATGTCGGCCAAGACATCTTCCAGAGAAAACAAGATGCGAGGCTGGAATTTGGCAGGACGAAGTAGACAATTCTGGAAAGCTTCGACTGTTACCCGTGCTGGAGAGTTTTTCTTCGGACAATCCGTCGTTAGATCCAGCTCGAGGAGCTCGAGGCTGTATGTGAACCACGCAAACGACTCTTCATGCGCCGTGACGTGAGCAGATGCAGGAGACCACATCTGGAACAGTAACTGCAGAGGTCTTGCACGGGGCGAAAACCGAAAAGCCTCTAAATGTTCAGGACGTGAGCAATCTGGCGAACGTAAGGAGCTTAGAGCAAAGCGTTCTTCTGCGTTTCAAGGCGCAAAATGCGCAATCACTAATTAAAACGGGTGTCCGCGTGAGACTATCCGATACTACAAACACATAAAGACATTCGAATGTTTGGTGGTTGCTGTTGCAGAGGCCACTTCCTCTCGTGCTCTTCAGTCCCCAATCCCGCGCACACAAGCCGCATTTGAGCTTACATCCGTAGAGGGGGCAACACGTATGAAACCGCTCCGGAAGAGGAGTCGAGAAGAGACGAGCTGGACCAGGCGAGCCAATCACGATGTAATCCCCATACCCCAATCCCATATGTAACGTGGTGAACAAAGCTAGCGTGCAATGTGAGACAGGCTCAGCCATGGCGGTTTTCTCTTGAATACACGCCTGTACATGTGTGTGGATGCGTGTGAGTGTGTGCGAACAAAAGTGGTGGTGATACAAGGCTCTCGCCACGTCGGCAAGCAGCCGAATTGGGTTTTATTGTGTTTGCCTGTATAGAAATGTCGAGGTACGCGGAAATATCAACATTTGCGGGGATGACACTGAGTGGCGCATCCGCCGAATAAAGTTTCAGACAGTGGCAATCCAGGTAGTGAGTGTCTAAGTAGTCATGTCATCTTGATGGTCGCCGAAGCATGGGTCAAATTGCAGCTTAGTTGCTGGTACCCCCGCCACGACCATTCTTCGAGCCCCAGTGCGCACCACCGCGAGGCTTGGGCGACGAACTGGACGAATTTGAAGCACCGGTGGTAGCGTCGCCTTTCTTTGCACCTCTGCCGGCACTCTCGTGTTTGTTGCCGCCCCTTGAGCCGTGACCACCAGCGCCACGACGGCTGCCGCCTTCCGAGGGACCGCTACGAGAAGAGCCACCACGGCCACCACGGCCACTGCTTGCGCCACCCTCGCGCGGAGTGTTATCGGAGCGACCGCCGCGGCGAGAAAGGCGTACGTCGACATACTTGGCAGTCTTCATGGCTGGCAGCTTGATCGTGACCTTGCTTCCGAACTTGTCGCCCTTCTCTGTGGGGAAAAGCTGCACTTCGCTCACAGTTTGAGTTTCTAGAACGTGAAATTTCATATGTCGAGGCAGCGGCGCCGACATGGCTCCTTCGTGCTGGTAACCGAACTGGTGATTTTGGTGCGGCACTTTTGGAACTCGCACGGTGGGCTTGGAGCCAAAGTCCGGAAAGTCGAAACAGTCATCCTCGGCTAGGGGTTGGGACTGAGGCGAGGAGGAATAGTTGACCGCAAAAAGTTGGTGCTTGGTTACAGACGTCGGACTGGAGCGCGGCTGTTGGTTTTGGAGGGCACCGTTGGGTCGAGTGGTTGCAGCAGTGACATCGAAGGCAGGCTTGGTGTTGGCGAAGATGCCACCAGGCTGCGTGTTTCCGAACTTTGCTTTTAGATCATCGACGCGCATCGTGTGTGGGAGAGTGCGCGGTCCGGACGGACCTGATGACGTGCCAGGAGCTTGGCCTGAGAAGGATTTGTCGACACCGGGAGACCGAGGCGGAAGAGAAACCGACGGCGAGGCCTTCATACCAGGAAGGTTGACCTTGGCGATGACAGGGAATTTGACCTTGACCGGCTGCGAAGAATCGTGGTCGAAAAGGTCTTGCTCTGCCGGCGGAGGCGTCTCATCCTGCGTGATGGCAATCTGAGGCTGCGTGGGTGTGCCCTCTGATTGCGGCTGAGTGGAAATGACCGGCGCGGCACCCTTGGGGAAGAAGCGAGACGACGAGGTGGTAGAGGCTGATTGGGCCACGCCATTGACAGGCTGCTCCGACTTTGGCGGATGATCCTCTGGATGCAGTGCTTCTGACTCCCGGACCTTGGCAGCGTTGTTTGGACTCATCGGAAATGTTCCGCCACGACGAGTCGTCTTCTGACCATCTGGCTGGACAGCGACGTGGAATACCTCGACTGTGTTGCCTCCCGGACCCTCGCGGTATACGTCGTAGGTTACGATACCGCCCGACTTGGGCTGCGGTTTCGACGTGGCCATTTCCCGCTGGTACTTCGCGACCTCGGCTTCGCGCTTGCGCTGCTCATCGGCACCAAAGCTTTGCCAACTCTTCTGGGTGGCGCGACCACCACCAAGATGCCAGTCACGCGCGCGGTCCTGCGAGCCAAGCGATGCTTTGCCAGAGCCGATTGGAGCGGTTGGCGGAAGCGCAACTTGAGCGGACATATTGTTACCGCTGCTTGCAGAGTAAGACGGCTGCGATGTGGTCTGAGGATGCAGTGAAGAGCTCTGCGCAATGCTCTGTTGGAGTGACGAGTCGAGGTGTGCAGAGACGAAGGCCTGGTCGTCGACGGACGGAGAATGCGACGTTGGCGGCTGTTCTTGCTGCTCGTTCGTCGCAGCTGCAGAAGCGGCAGACGTCGAGTTCGCCGAGTGCTCTGAAGACAGGCTTTGAAACGTGTGCGTGAACTGAGATTGCCGTTGTGGCGGGGTCGCAGCACCTTTGATGCCGGAGCCCACGGGCCCATGCATTGGAGGCCCTTGCGCCGGGAGTCCACTCGCTCTGCCGTTGTCGAAGCGATTGTTGACGAAATTTGGATGACTGAACTTCGACTCGAATGTACCGTTGCCCAGCGACTTCTCGTTGCTGCTCAAGCTAAGCGGGCCCCATACGCTGCCTCCGACCGCGGATCGGGCGCTCATAGAATTAGGTCCCCAGTTGTAGTCATTCGATGACGGCGACGACGTCCACGAGCTGCCAAGCTTTTCGAGAGGACCTCCAGAGGCATTGGGCGGCGCATTGGGTAGTCCTTTTTGCTGCTGTGCCTTTTCGGATGCAGAGTTCGCGTGATGCTGTTGCTGGCCTCCAGACGGTCGGGCGACGGTCTTGCTCGGTGACGTAGAGCCTCTGAATCTGTGGCTGTAGTCCGAGCCGGAGTCCTGGTTGGACCGGGACGTGAGAGAAGCCTCCGAGACAAAGTTCTTCTTCACGGGATGCGGCTGGTGCAACTTCATCATGCCGTACTGCGCAACCTCACCTTCAGATGTGGGCACGGGCGGCTTCGGCGGCGAGACGGTGTTGCTCTTGGGTGGCTGGACGGCGGCGTTCTGCGAGCCGGTACCTTTGGCTGCGCCATCGTGAACATCGGGAGAGGGACTCGCGGACGCAAGTTGGGCCATCTTTAATTTGAGCCGCTCTTGACGAGCGGCCGCTTCGGCCGCCTCTTCCTCCAACCGCTTCTGCTTCGCGATTCGAGCCTGCTCTATCTTTTCTTTCATCATACGCTGTTGCTTGGCTATAGGATCTTCAATTGGCTGCTGAGATCCATCGGAAGGTTGCCCGGATCCTGCGACTGGAGGTTCCATGTGCGAATGGCCAGGACGGCTCCATAGTCCGGGTCGATCCAAAATGGCATGCCCGGCTCTTGGGGATTCAGCAGCAGTCTCAGGATGAGGATGCTGCGCGTGGTCTTGCGAAAGCGCTAGTGAAGGCCTGCGACCGCCAGCGCTCAGGCTAGATGATGCACGGCGTCGCGACCACGGCCCGACGCTGTCCGCGCTGGACCTGGACGTTTGGAACGCAGGCGAAGGCTCGGCTGGGCCCATGTGCGTCCCGCCTTGCGAAGGACGTTGAAGAACAGCGGGTTGGCGATGGCCATGCTCGTTCCGAGAGCCTCGACGCGTGTCGTTGGCCGGCTCGTACCTTCCAGACTGCGCGTTGAACAGCTCCCTCGGCGCGCGGTCGCCGCCGTAGTTCCTGCTGAAGTCATCGGCTGCGATCTCTTGAGCCGGCGCCGGAGCCGGCGGATGTGCGTCATAACCCTGCGAGTCGCGTGCAAAGGGCCGCTGCGTCTGCTGTACGGGAGGATTGATTGGGGGAATCTTCTCGACGGGCGGTAGGACTGCCCACGGAGATTTGGCTGGAGGCTGCGATGGTTTGGTCCCGCCGGATGGAGACTTGTCGGCACCGGCTTTTTGGGCGGCGCCCGGTTTTGGTGACGCGTTCAGCTGAGAACCCGGCCGTAGAATCGTCTTGTTCGACTGCGTCGCAGCGGACTTGTTCATGGATGTGAGAACGGGCTTGACGGGTTCCGCGGTCGGCTCCTTTTTGCTTGGACTGGACGCTCTATCTTCCTGTCGCGGAGGAGGCGGTGGTGGCTGTGGCTCTGCGCCCACGCTAGACTTTGTACCGTCCATCCATTCCACCGTCTCGGGGGCCCAATCTTCCTCGTCGTCGTCAATGTCTGCCCATTTCGAGTCCTTTCCAGACTCGTCAGATTGCAGCCGTGCGGTCATGTGGATGCCATAGCGTGTCTGCAACTCCTCGTCGGTAAACTGGCGTGGCGGTGGTGGAGCCGCAGCTACTAAGGGTCAGCCATTTTCAAGTCGCTAGCCAAATAGAAAAAAATCGAAGCGAAAGAGAACGCTCCGTAGTGAGCGAGCGACAAGATAGCACTTACGTCGGTTCTTATTCCAGACCTTGCTCGCATCGGGACTTGCTGTACCATTCAATGTTGTCATCCCTCTGGTGCTGCCGCCAAGCACAGACTTGGCCACCAGACGTGGCTTGGCCGACTGCAGGGCAGAGGTCGGGCTCGGAGAGTTCGACGGGCCTACTTCAACAAAGTCAGCCGTGGGCTCTGATCGTACATGGCAATCGAGAATCGTCCTGGTTCAATTTGAAAAATCGGGCATCACGAACCTTTGTCACCTGCTCTGGGCACCGGGGATGCGGACAAGCTCTTCGCCAGGAAGCTCTTGGTTACCGACACGGGTTTGAACGTTGTCGGCTTCTTCAGCGAGCCCGTACGAGAATGACCCTTTCCGTCTTCCTTGCCCGTGTCAGCTCTGCTCGTGTCCGTGTCGGAGCCTCCGCTCGCGTCTGCGAGTCCTTGCGCTACACCGTCGGAAAGATTTGACGCGGATGCGGAGCCGCCCTTCTTGTCTGATCCATCTGCCTCAGCACTGCCTTTTGCCGCTGGCTGGTCTGCGGCGCTGCCACCCTCGGCCGTTGCGGCTGCTGATTCGGCCACGTGCGCGTCCCGATTGCTGTCATGGGCGTTGTTGGGTGAATGCTCGGAAGAGGCGGCGGATTCTGGCGTGGTAGTGGTGGTCGTAGTCGCGTTGGTCGTGATCGTGCTCGTCGTCGCCTGGCCGTTGCCGGCGGAAAGCTCGTTGGAGGTGTTCGCAAGATCGTCGGAGGGCTGATGGTGGGGGCCCACCGACTGTGCTTCCTTTACCACATCGTGGGCAACCGACTCTGCCATAACAATCGAGGGATCTGCGTCGCGCGTGCTTTATGTTAGAGACGAGTTCACAGTTGGGTGGGGGGCGGAGGAGAAGGATGTGGTGGTGAATGGTTGGCGTTGAGGTTTGAAGAGAAAGCAGGGATCCTTGGTGCTGGGAAGGACGGCAAAAGTAGTGATGACAAGCTAGCTGACATTGACACTGTCGTCACCGTTGTTGTCTACGAAGACACCGTCACCACGGCAGGCTCAGCTGCAGGTGACGAGTACGGTCGTGGCGTTTCGGCATGTCGCACGACCGCCGCGGAGGGCGGGTGTTCGATGCTGGACAGGCACGAGGCAAGACGCAGGTCTGGGGCGCAAGCAACGGCGGAAGCAAGGGAAGAAGCGTTAGAAACAATGGGTGAATACCTGTATCAAGAGCAGTTGGATGCGGTCGCCAGAGAGGATGAGAGGATCTGCCGGAGACAGCCCAGCAGAGAGCGACGGGGTTTGATGATACTTTTTGGTTACGGGAGGTGCAAGCGGCTGGCTCAGCAGGTGTGCGACTCTCTTTGGGAGGGGACGGGGGGGTGGTTGAATATGCGCCTCAGTCAAGCTGGGGATAAGATCACGAAGGAGTCTGCGGAAAGAGCGGACTCGATGGAAGGAAAGGGAGGAGGCCGAGGAGGAGGCCGAGAGGAGATGGCGGATAATGGAGTGTCGAAGTTGGCACTTTTGTTAAGGGAAACGCGACGTAACTTGAGGAGGCCGGAGGAAGCGTATCACGCAGCGGCGGCCTGAGGCACTGACGCCTGCGTGCTCAGCCCCGTCAGGCATCCCGTCACAAACGCATAACCGCACACTCCGGCCTGGCGCTGGATACACAGTCCGAGGCTTCCCGCATCAAAGACAGCAGAACAGCCCAATGTTGCTTGCTGATCCTCGGGCGGCACGCCTGGTGGTAGCTTCGTGCACACTCCTCCAGCATGGCGCCGCCAAGGCCCGTCCATCTCTCTGTCCCGTCATCCGAAGGGTGCGGAGAGTCAGCGTCGAATCGACTTCAAAATCACGTAGCAAGGGCGCAAGGGTCACGGTCGTCACTTTAAAAGGATTGCAATCAAGGTGCAGGCGAATGTGCGTGGTCGGTTTGCAGCGTCTATCAGAGTATTTGTACACACCACCACTTTGCCGTCATGCATTCCTTCCCTCCATCACTCGCTCGTCCCGTTCTGCCGTGCATTCTTTGTACAAACGGAATTTGATTCACCCCTGCATGCTCTACTCTAGTGAGCGTTGTTCTTGTGGTGCCCTACGGTGACCCGGTCAGCTCACTGTCCTTCTCCATCCCTTGCCCCGTCGAGGGTGGACATCGTTACGGGAACATGGATACATTGGTACATTTTTGGTTTGGATACAGGGGAATGTGAAGGGACGGAACAAGGGAGAAAGCCTAGAAAGAAGGACTGGAAACATACGCAGGTGGAAGTAGTAGTTCTGGCCGTAACCGAGCAGCGTGAAGAAGATGATCAGATGCGCCAGTGCTATTGATTCGCGTTCACACGTCAGTGTCTTTGTCCAACGCAATGCATTCTCTTTTGCCAGCCCGCCGCGGAACGGTAGGTAGGCGAGGTCTCGACGTACGTGCTGCAGATTCATTGCCGCGCTTGAAGTACTTGTTCTTGTACCACGAGAACAAGCCCGTCGACTTCTCCGCTGGGGCGGGCCCGCGCGGCAGCTTCTCGTAGAACGAGACGACCTTCTGCATGCGCACCGCGTCCGAAGCGGCGCCGATGCCCTGTGTTTTGCCCGTCAGCATGCCACCTCCTTCCTCGGCCTGTCCACACGCCGTCCGCTGCCGACCTTGCGGCGTATGCTCCGTCGCAGAGGCCGTCGGGGGGACGCGATGCGGCATAATCGAATCGAATGCATGGAGCAGCTTACAGAGGGAGAGGCAATCTAATGGCCGGAGTCAGCGTTGGCGTCCAATTGATGACGGCGAGACACGGCTCGCCCAGCTTGGACGTACCTTGGGAGGGATGAGCGTGGACAGCGCACGACGGGTGATGTAGCTCATCTTGGCAGATCTGCACGCGGTCAGCATCTCAATTGGGCCCAAGACGGGAGCGTCCACACGTACCGAGCACGTTGTGCGGTGTTATGGGCGGGTAGATGTGGATGGTTGTTCAGGTGGTGGGAGAGTCTTCGTTTTTGGCGAAGATCGGGGACGCAAAGGCAGGAGCTTCGACCCTGCGCCAGCCGAGCCTTGGCATCGACCTTTGCCTGGCTTCCTCAACACCACACCTCATCCTCCAGCAGCAGCACCACCACCACCACCAGCCTGCACCCTCCCAGGCGACGACGGACACAGCACACGCTCGCAGTCATGTCGCTTCTACACAAGTCAATTGGCTCTCGCCTGCTCGCGTCGAGCGTTCG
Organism: Verruconis gallopava; assembly: GCF_000836295.1. NCBI lineage: Eukaryota > Fungi > Ascomycota > Dothideomycetes > Venturiales > Sympoventuriaceae > Verruconis > Verruconis gallopava. Next base: position 69,674 of record NW_015622183.1, on the reverse strand, counting down.
GCGGGCTTCCGTCAGGGCCTTCTCCACGTCTTCGTCCAGGATGGCGGATCCGGCCGCAGAACCTCCCGCTGAGCGACCGGACTCCACGCAGATGGTCTCCAAGGAGTCGGCAGGTCAAGCGCAGCCAAGGCATCAGCCCGACTACGACGTCGCTGTCGACTACAGGACCTCGTACGTGTCTTGGCAGCAGCGGCTACCGCGGATCAACACGACGGCTAACGAGTAGCGACAGAGCATATTCCCCCATCCCAAAGCGCGTCATGGACGGCTCCGAGCCGGGTGAGACTCTACCTGCAGCAGTCCTCTCGGGCGCGCCCGTTGATCTTCAGGCACGCACCGTCCGGTACGTTCTCATCCTCTACCTTATCCTCACCCTGTTTTTCTCTCACTCATGCACCATGCAATACGCATACAAGAGACGTGGCGATCCAGACCAGTCATTTGCAAACTTGCTGACCCGAATTTTTTTTCTCTACAGCATCTACCGACCAACGAAGCCCGCCACGCAGTCCGGCACCTGGCACTCGGCCCACTGGCTCATGGATTGGGACCCGCTCCCCAAGGGTCACCGGTGGGAGAACCCGCTCATGGGCTGGCAGTCGAGTGGCGACTTCATGAACGGCGAACGCATCAGCTTCAAGACCAAGGAGGACGCCATCGCGTTTGCCAACAAGCAGGGCTACGAGTACTACGTCCAAGAGCCCAACGAGAGGCGTTTCGTGCCCAAGGCGTACGCGAACAACTTCGTGCACAGCCCGAAGAAGCTGAAGATCATTCGGACAAAGTAGAGTGGGATGCGTGCGTGCGGGTGAAGAATAAGAAGAATGGACGGAGAGGCGGAGAGAGGTGGGGGAAAAAGGGCAATAAAGTCACCGGATAAGGACTGGCATCATCTGTATATATAAACCCGTAGCCAGGGACGTCGCCTATGTTGCATGCTCAAAATAGATTCATACGCAATCCCGTCACCGCAAAACTTTGACAATTACATTACTGCCCGGCACCCGCTCTTCTCCAAGAAAGACAAACCCCGGCACCGCTGCCATTTTCCGTGCAACAAAATCAACCCAAATGCGCCCTTCTAGTAGATCCCATTTCTGGCAAAAAAAAAAAAAAAATTCTCCCCCGTGCCAGCGTGCCAACCCCCGTCAGTCTTCCTTGGTCGCAGCGCCGTTGGCGCCCACCTTGCCGTTCCGACCGCCGCTGTCCTTCGCCTCGCCCAGCCCGCCCAGCGCGAGCTTTGCAGGCCACGCGAAGCTGGACGCGGCGCCGTCGGCGCTGGTCGTCAGGAACTCGATCTCGGCCATGAAGCAGTAGGCCGAGATGGCGGTCAGCAGGTGCCAGTAGCCGTGCAGCTCGAGGAGGATGCCCCAGGGCATGCCGAGGGCGTGCTTCCAGCGCGTCAGCGTGGCGCAGAAGTGCACGTCGACGTTCCAGATGAGCCAGGCGATGAGGGCGTTGCCTGCGCGTGGTCAGCGGCGTCCATATACAGGAAGGCCAGGGCTGCGAAAAAGGGAAGGAAAGGAGAAGAAGAAGAAGAGGAAGAAAATGAGAAATAAGAGAGAGGGATTATGTTTGGGGGGGGGGGAGAGAAGAGGCGGACGCGGAGGTCCGTCTCCAAGGTGTGTTCCGTACATGTGGCAAAGGTGGTCAGCCTGTGCAGCCGCTTCCGCACGGCGCGGTCGCGAATGGTCTCCTTGATGATGCGGCTCGTCTTCAGGCTGACGGTGACGCTGGTGCCGAAGAAGACGACGACGTGCATGACGAACTCGTCCGTGACGCAGTGGTAGACGACGAAGGCGGTCAGGCCGACGACGATGAGGACGATGTTGCGCCTCTGCTCGTGCGCCGGCTTGCGGAAGGTGAACACCTGGATGAACACCGTGCCCGTGGCCAGGTGCATGGACATCTCGTCGCCCATCTGGGTGTGGTACTTCAGACTGGCGTGGTACAGGGCCGAGAAGAGCCCGACGCCGACGAGGGCCCAGTAGGTCCAGTTGACGGGCGAGAAGAGGCCGAGGTTCTGGCGCCTGCAGCGCCGGATGCCATGGTAGCCGTAGAGGACTGCGACGTGGTGAGCAACATGCGTCGCGCGGACGACACAGGTGAAGACGTGCCGTCTTCTGAGCGAGCAGGATGGGAGCCCGTACCGTAGAACAAGCTCGTGAGCGTGTTGATGAACTCGCCGACGTAGCGCGTGATTATGTAGTCCTCCTCGCAGAAACTAGAACGTGCCCCGTCAGCCCGTCTCGACGTCCAGTCCGACGCGTGGTGTCCGCGTTGCGAAGGCCATCGTACTTGACCGCGCTCGTTTGTTTGCCCCAGAACGGCTTCGGCTTCGGCGGGCCGTACTGGATCGACCACATTGTCCCTTTCGTCGCTGAGAAGGAAAAAAAAAAGAAAAAAAAAATATAATTCTCACACGCAGACGCACGCACAAAAAGATCAAACAGGCTCCAGGCTCCTTCTATCCCAACAAGCGAGCGACGGTGCGATACATCGTTTCAGTCCAGAGATCACGTCTTGTGAGGAGAAAAAACCTTGGGCGGCGGATCGGAGCGGCGATAACCATGCAAATGCTGAAGGCGACGGGGTGGGGGCTTTTTGGCTGTTTTCGCTCTCACAGGCCGGCACGATCCAAGGCTGATGATGCGACAGCATTCCGAGCGTGCCGGCTCCGCCAATCGGTGCAGGCCTGTCATAAGCGGTCGCAGATCAAGAGCTGGGTGCTGCGAAGGCAGGATGCCCGAACGTGTCTTTTCCATGCTCGAAAAAGATGCATATCATCAAACGCGGTGCAGCGTCCGACCAGACGGGTCCGCATCCAGGCCAGTACGGCCGTGGTTCTACCTGTGCCTAAAACCCGTCCGGCCGTCACGTCCTGCTTTGGTGTTACGTTGTCGCCGAGCAGTCTGCGTCGACCCGGAACAGGTCATTGCTGGAACAGCCTTCTTTTCCCCAGATCCGTGTTGCTTTGTTTTGCGTTCTGCGAGCAGAACCGACCAGCAGAGACACTGCCCGTTTGCAGCAGAGCGCATTGTCTTTTCGAGCTCGGATGGTTTCTGAAACAGTGACACACAACTCGCCAGAGTGGCCGCAAGCCGCACACCGCACACGTCGGCTGAGAGCGAGGCGTGCTCGTGAAGACCCAAGGCACGATCATGTTCGCTTTGTTAGTAACTGAAGTCGTCGCGCAGGACCGGAACGGTCGGTGCTCTTGCGCCCGCGCTATGTGTTACCCGCCCTTGCTCCCTTGCCTCTTCTTCTGTTGTGCTGAGGCTCAACGGAGCCGCGTCCGTCGACCTCCGCCAAGGTCGTTGGCTCGAATTTTTTTTTTTTTTTTTTTTTTTTTTTTTGATGACAAATGGCCTCTCGCCACGGTCTGTTTGGTGTGTTGGGCGGCTAGAATAGTTCGATCCGACTCACTTTTTTTTCTCCATCTTATGACTCGACGTCTGGGCGTCCCACGTCACCTTCTTATACTCAAGCCCCCTCCTTTCGAGAACGTGATAAACAGGAAGGACTTCTCGATAACTATTGCGTGGGTCTTGCATCCGATTCGACCTGTTTCCAAAGTCAAAATCGTATCCCTCCCTGAGCGCATATTTGCTTAAGTCGCTCTGCAATGTGACTCGTGGCGTGGACGCATTGGATTCATCGTCACGCTGTGTTTGAAATAAGGTCGAAGCGCGACTCGTGAATTGTCGCGAAACCCCTCAGCAGCCATGGATCCCATCCCTCCTTTCTGTCCGCGCGAGTTCAGTGGCCAGGTTACTGAACAATTGATGTCGGCAAGTCAAAGCACAACCGGGCTCCATTCCCAGCGTTGATGGCCGACAAGACGCGAGATATCACTCTCACGGCTTTGACAGTGCTTCGGACTGCTTTCCATCACCCAAGACTACATACTAGCCAAAATCTGATTTCGTTATCCATGACACTTATGCTCTTGCCATAGCGCCGTCGAACCGTTACTCTCGAGACCAATTTTGTTCGCTTGACGAAGGAGCGATCCGTCCCGCTCGTGGTCAGCACGTTGGGAGGCAAGCCAAGCTGATTCAAGGTCGAGACATCCAGGCGATAGCTCAGGGCTTGCAAATGCATAACGCCGCCAGCAAGTTTGTTCCGTCCACGCTTGTCGACCTTCAAACAAAAGGGCCTCACTCAATCAAATGCCTAAGGTCCAGATTAAGCACCATAGGCTTTGTGATAACGCCGTGCCGGTTTAGACACAGTCCTTAAAGATCGTCAAACACCTGGGATGACACCATGCTCAAATCGATTAGTCCGGGGGGGAAAGATGCCCGCAGATATGGAATGGCCACAAAGCGGGAAACCTTTCAGCATTTGGCAAAAGTGGAGAGGAGCGCGGCAGACACGACGTTCGGATTTATTCACGTAGTTTGTCCCACATCTCGCCACGGCGCTGGCTCAACCTATCCAGAAGCACGGCAGACTTGCTCAGCGTGAGTAAGAAACGAAGGCATGGTCCCAACTAGGGCTAAATCAAGGACAGAGCTTGTGATTAGCTCAGGCGATGCAAAAGGGCATAACTGGCATCCGCACGGACAAGATTTGTACTTTGAACGACACCCTGGTGTCGTCAGCTTCTCCGCATAGACCCAACTACTGGGCTTTTAAAGAAAAAAAAAAATCTGCTCTATATCCACAGCTAGTTTGGCAAAAGACGAAGCGGAATTCACATAACAATGAAACGGAGCCGTAAAGAAATCCGACGGCCGATGTTAAAATTTTTCCATCTCCCTCTACAATTTGCTGAAAGAAAAAAAAAGGCAAAATGGCTCATTGCTATAGTCGTAAATGGCTCTTGTGCGTGCACGCTACAGCAATAGCATGAGTACGCCCAGGAAAGAGAGCAGCGTCGAGCCCAGATATGGTCTGACAGTAAAGCGGCCCGTGGCCGCCGAAGCGACTGACTTCTTCTCCTGGCCGCCGTTGGCTTGTTCCCCGACGGACTGCGTGGTGGGCGAGACAAGAAGGACGTACTCTCCATCCAACGACGTGGTCTGCTGAAGCTGAACCTTGTCGACTGCACCGGATAGCTTCGTCGTCTGCTTGGAGACGGCGGCGAACTTGGCGTTCGTCGCGCCGCTGTCGCGCCTGGCGATCATGACCTCGGCCCTTTCGACGTCGGCTCGCTGGGTCCGCGCAGTGCCGTTTCCGGCTTGTCCGCTGCCCAGCGCTCGGCTGAGCAGCGCAGGATTGATGGGGAAGTCGATCTTGGCGCTTCGAAGAGCCGATTGATTCGTGGCCGTCGGGGTCGACGTGTTCACGACGTACGAAAAGCTGTCTGGTTGGAATGTCAGTCGTGCATCCGTGACCGGTTGGACTGCCGGAACGTACTTAGCAGACGCATTCCTGCGGGGATCTGACTGGTGTTCACAGGACTCCTGATCTCGACGTTCATGCGTATCGGGCTGTTGGCTTCCACGGTGAAGCGCAAGCCGTCGATGAATTCGGACTGCTGGACTCCTGGCCCACCGGTGAAGTTGGCCGTGCGGGTTTCCCCTTGGCCGTATTGAACGAAAATGTTTGCCGTGTCAGTAGACTTGCGCCCGAGCAAGAGGTATTCGCCATCCATGCTCGTCATCTTGATTATCCTCGTCTTGTTCTCCGTCACGTGAACGTTGCGCTGATTCTCCATAATGTCCCACGACTTGCCATCAGGAGCCAACCTTCCCACGTACGTGTTGGCCGGGTTGAATCCAGTAGCAGCCAGCTGCGCTGGATCGTACGGCAGCTCTACCTTACCGATCAAATCTTGGGCGGTCTCATTGAGCTTTATGACGTAGGAGTACGGAAGCAAGGCGGTGAAGTTCTCGCCGGTCGAGTTGGTGACGAACTGGGCGCCCAGGGGATTCTTGTTCTGCGTCACGACAAATGTACGATTCTTGGGAGACAGCACGTCAATGGCCAAGCCATCGGCAAAGTCGATGTCCGTTCGATCCATCTAGAGCATTTAGGGACTACGTCATCACTTTTATACCTGTCGACTTCTTACATTTCCCAAGATCTGCTGGACGGTTCCAAATTGAGCAGTGTCATCGGGCGTGGCCGCAGACGACGCCGAAGCCGCGGCTGGGGCTGACGTCGAAGTTCTTGAAGAAGTGGCCGAGGAGGACGAAGAAGTGGAGGAAGCAGCAAGGACCACCGTGGTAAAGCAGAAGCCCAGAGCAAAGCGGAATAAGCTGGCCATGTCGGTCGTCGCATGAACTAGGAGAGACTGGGTGGACTCGATTCGCGATTCCTGAAGCTCATCTCAAGGCGCCGAGACGTTCCAAAAGATATATGAGATATGTTGGCATCCACATCAAGCTCATGCCATGACTCTTGTTTTTTTTTTATTTCCCTGCATCCTAGCCTGAGCACAGCGGATACAGATTTTCCCAGTTTGCATCGAGCGGATCTGAAACGAGTGGGATCGCGCTCCAAAGATCTGTTCGGCATCGTCTGGTTTGAAACTCCGATTGAGTCCTAGATCCTAGCACAACGAAACAAAGGAAAAGAAACCTTCCACTGGCTCCGAAGCGTTCAAAAGGCACCCTTTTGTTTGGCCAATGCTAGATCGAGTCCAACAGGCAAACCTTAACGCAGCCTGCTCGGTGATCGAATGTAAAACCGAGAGACGGAGTTTCATGTGGTTGAATCCGAGCCGGACTCTGCAGCGCACAGCTATATATGATCCCTGACGCCAAGATCAACGCGACAAAGTTATTTTGCGCTGCTTGTGCCAGATACCAGTCTATTCGCAGGAGCCCGTACCAGCCGTGTCTGCTTGACGGCCTGATGTGGTCGTAGATGTGACACAGTCAAAGTCGAACCGTTTCGCGCCTGCCGTCTCCTGTCAAGGAAAGCCTACGAGACACCACGCCGACATGAAGAGTACGAGAGACTCGACTCCGGCTGCGCATTAGTGTTTGATGCATGCTCGAACGTAGGACGCCAAGAGTGTCCCGCATTTTAGGTGATGTGCTAAAAGGCACGCGTAGAATACACCACGAAAAGGACATGCGTTGGATGCTGCCACGAAAAGGCGCGGAGAACATATATTTATCTGCTGGTTGGGTCTTAACAGTCAATGTGCTTTGGAACATGTCGTCATGCGACATCGAGTTCGTGAACTTGCTGGGAAAGAGAAAAGGTCCCACGTGATTGCTTCGAAGCTGACCCGAGACACATCGCTTGAGGAGCAACCCTGGGATGACGATGATAAGAGAGAGAGAGAGAGAGAGAGAGAGCGTCCATAGACTAGGTGGGCAATGTAGACCCGATGAGCTACACCGGGCGAACTGTGGAGTGTAGCTAACCACGGATTGGCGTGCGCGAGAGCGCACGATAACCGTGTTCATGACGAGTATGCAGACGAGCAATTCTTACATGAGAGATGTCAAACTCATCAAGCCTGCTTTCTACGCACGATTCTCGACTCGCAGCAAATTCGAACGGAACTTTCGTCGAGGTGCTGCGTGGAAGGACTTTGTCTGCATCACATGTAGATCATGCCTGGACCTACTTTGTACGGCAGACCGTCCGCAGCGTCTTGATCACCATGATCTTTGAATCCGGCACCGGTGGCACTCTGTATGCAGGGCCGCACCGATCTTGGACCGGTTCGACCTTGCTGAATGTACGTTCTACCTAGTTATAGTTCGCTAATCTGACCATGGGCACGTCGTGTACATTCAACAGCAAGGCTTATCCCGCGCCAGCGTGGTGAGCGCTGGACGTGCCCACACATCATCCAGCACTTACACTGTGCAGCGCATACGACCAGAGACGTAGACGGAATCCCGTTTCGTCAAGCGAGCCGGTTGAACTGAGAGCTGGCGACTTTCAATCTGATAGTGCGGAGGGCATTCCGCGGGGCCTCAGGGACGACAAAGAACGCGGAACGCACCGCAGGGGCAGCGTGTCCCATCCCGTGCTCTCGACGACGGCGGACACGCGAAGATGAGGGGAAAGGGGCTGCGTGGATGAGGGGCCGTCTGGGGAAGAAGACAAGTCGATCGCTGGTGGAGGGCAAGTCACAGGCGATTTCTAGTTCGGCGAGATTCTGGCTCGGAACCGGCAAAGGCGATGGTTCGGAGCATATGCATGATAATCGCGCACGGAAACGAAGATCCGGCCGAAGCTGCTCGCATGTGCGCGCGGAAAATAAAGATGGCAAACTGCGGCGTGTTGCTGCTTCGGTGTAGCGTCGACGCGGACGGCACGCGGCACTGACTTGTGTGCTCTGAAGGCGGTGAAAATTACTCAAAAAAAAAAAAAAAATAGGGGCGGGGGTGGGCGTGTAGATTGGGATGATGGATGATGTTGCTCTGCTTTGACGTGAACGAGGTCCACGGTTCGGCCCTAGCACAGACGAGGCTGCCAAAATATCGGACACGGGGTGAGGACTCGACCCTCTTAGTAAGGATGATTGTCGATGGATTGGGCAGGTGATAGCATGGCAAAGGCGCTGGTCGTCCAAGGCTGTGCTGGTGGACAAGCGGTCCTCTGGCAAAGCGAGCGGTGCCGTGGCCGCGAGGGGCTCCGGGTGGTCCGGCCGGCGACCGGAGTCCATTTGCGGGCGATGGACGACGGCGAAGGAGAGCTGAGCGCCAGTGCCAGAATCGGCGCCTGTATCAGCGGCCGGCATGGCGAGATGCGACACAAGGAGAAGCTCGACGGTGGTGAAGATGGACTGCGGCCATGCTCGGTTGGAACTGGGCACCAAGCGCCCGGCTCGCTGCTGGAAATGCGCGGCACCGACGCCCTCGTCAGCTTCGATGGCTCTCGTCAGCGACGACCGCGCGTCGCTCTGGTCTGGCGCGTCCCTGATCTTTCACGAGCGGGTTGGGCCAGCGCGCTCACGTCCTTGTCCGCCTGGGCGCTGGGCATGCCGTGAATGGTGGCCAGAGAGTGCCGACGTCGTAGCGACAGACGGCGCTGCATCTGGCCGTCTCGTTGCCGGCGCGTCGTCCCCACGCCTGCGGACCGGAGTGGCAAACTCAGGTCAACTGGACGCGATCGTTTCCGTTTCTGGCTCCGTCCGCAAAAGAGGACCGCCCGAAAACACGCCGACAAGCGGGCGCCCGCCGTCTGCGTCCTTGCGCAGACGGGAGGGAACAAGGGCGGCGAGACGTGTATATTTGCGCTGCCTGCTCCGAGCCCACTGCGCGCGCGTCAGCTGCTGCTGTCAACCCGGCTGATCATCGTGGTTTGGCCGTCCGCGTCTCATACCAGCGTCCCGGCTCGTCGTGCGTGCGAGTGCTTGCTTCTCTTCTCTTCGGCGGCGGCTGCGTCTCTTCCACAGCCGAGCGCGCCCAAAAAGGGCCCGGCCACGTTTGCTCGCGCGTCCTCTCTCTGTCGCTCGCTCTCTCTTTTGCTCGCTCAAGCGGCGCTCTCGTCTTGCTCCAGAGCTCGCGTCTGATCGGGTCCGTCCCCCTCGCCCCCCCCGTCTTAGTCAGGCTCGCACGGAACCTGGACATCGGACTCGCCTACAGCTGACTACGCCTACATCGGAAGTCCTTGTCCTTCGACCTCGCGTCTGCCTTTTTTTGGATTCCAGCGACGGTGGCCTCACGCCTTCGACCTGTTCCTGCTCCCTTCTCGTCTATCTTTTTATTTCGTGTTGCGACCTGTACGTCTCTCCTGTTCCATTCCCGACCTTCCCCCCCCCCCTCCCCACAACCTCCCCACACACGCACACAGCACGCACACAGCGCTCGAGTTTCGTCCTCCCAACACGCTTATCGGCACAGCAGCCGAGATCCGATCGCGCCATGGCTCAACTCGACACCCTCGACTACGCCGTGCTCATAGCACTCCTGGTCGGCACCGCTGCGTACTTCACAAAGGGCTCGTACTGGGCCGTCGCAAATGATCCGTATGGCAACTCGCTGGCGCACGCAAATGGCTCGCTCAAGGCCGGCAAGTCGAGAAACATCATCGAGAAGATGGAGGAGTCGGACAAGAACTGCGTCGTCTTCTACGGCTCCCAGACCGGCACCGCCGAGGACTACGCGTCCCGCTTAGCGAAGGAAGGTGCCGCGCGCTTCGGTCTCAAGACAATGGTCGCCGATCTCGAGGACTACGACTACGACAACCTCGACCAGTTCCCCGAGGACAAGGTGGCCTTCTTCATCCTGGCCACCTACGGCGAGGGCGAACCCACCGACAACGCCGTCGAGTTCTACGAGTTCATCCACGGCGACGAGCCGTCCTTTAGCGAGGGCGCGTCTGTCGAGGACAAGCCTCTGTCCAAGCTCCGCTTCGTCGCCTTCGGTCTCGGCAACAACACGTACGAGCACTACAATTCCATGGTCCGCAACGTCACCAAGTCTCTCGAGAGGCTCGGTGCCAAGCGCATCGGCGAAGCTGGCGAGGGTGACGACGGGGCCGGCACCATGGAGGAGGACTTCCTCGCCTGGAAGGAGCCCATGTGGAAGGCGTTGACGGAGGCCATGGGCCTGGAGGAGCGCGAGGCCGTCTACGAACCGGGCTTCGCCATCACCGAGCGCGAGGATCTCGACCCGTCTGCGGATCAGGTCTATCTTGGCGAGCCGAACAAGATGCATCTCGAGGGCAATCAGCGCGGACCGTACAACGCCAACAACCCGTACATTGCGCCCATCGTGGAATCCAAGGAGCTGTTCACGTCCAAGGACCGCAACTGTCTGCACATGGAGATCGACGTCAGCGGCTCCAACATCAGCTACACGACCGGTGATCACATCGCCATCTGGCCTACAAACGCGGGCAAGGAGGTCGACCGTTTCCTCAAGGTCAACGGTCTTCTGGACAAGCGCGACACTGTCATTGCCGTCAAGGGAGTTGATCCCACGGCCAAGGTCCCCTTCCCGTCACCCACCACGTACGATGCCGTCGTTCGCTACCACATGGAAATTTGTGCCCCCGTCTCGCGTCAATTCGTCTCTACGCTCGCTCAATTCGCGCCCTCCGAGGATATCAAGGCAGAGATGACCAAGCTAGGCGGTGACAAGGACTACTTCCACACAAAGGTCAGCGACCTCAACCTCAACATCGCGCAGCTTCTCGAGATCCTCGGCGGCGGCGAGACTTGGACAAAGATCCCTTTCTCACTGTGGATTGAGGGCCTGCACAAGATCCAGCCGCGCTACTACTCCATCTCGTCGTCCTCCATGACCCAGAAGAAGAAGATCTCCATCACCGCTGTCGTCGAGTCCATCGAGAAGGAAGGCGCACCGCACATCGTCAAGGGCGTGACCACAAACTATCTCCTGGCCCTGAAGCAGAAGCAGCACGGCGACCCGAACCCAGATCCTCACGGCCTGAATTACGCGCTCAATGGGCCACGCAACAAGTACGACGGCATCCACGTCCCGGTTCATGTCAGACACTCCAACTTCAAGCTGCCCTCGGACCCTTCGAAACCAATCATCATGGTCGGTCCCGGAACGGGCGTTGCTCCATTCCGCGGCTTCGTGCAGGAGCGAGCGCAGCAGGCCAAAGACGGCGAAAAGGTTGGAAAGACGCTGCTCTTTTTCGGATGCCGCAGACGGGACGAAGATTTCCTATACAAAGACGAGTGGGAGGTAAGTGGTGACTATCTATCCTTCTCTCAGTCACTTTCACGAGAAACGGAAAATTTTTTTTTTCTCTTTTCCGGCATTTGCAACCAAACGAACCGGTCCGTATTTCAGAGCTTGAAAACTAATTACGTGCCGTGCAGGAATATAAGAAAGTTCTCGGCGACTCCTTCGAGCTGCACACCGCCTTCTCGCGGGAAGGGCCCAACAAGGTGTACGTGCAACACAAGCTCAAGGAGGCGGCTGCAGAGGTGAACAAGCTTCTCGAAGAGAAGGCTTACTTTTATGTGTGCGGCGATGCCGCGAATATGGCACGTGAGGTCAACACGCTGCTGGGTCAAATTATCGCCGAGCAACGGGGCATCCCAGAGAAGAAGGCCGAGGACATTGTCAAGGCGATGAGATCAAGCAATCAGTATCAGGAAGATGTGTGGTCATAGACGTTGACATGTTTTACGAAGCAAGAGGAGCCCGGGCCTGGCCTTACCTTGACGATGCATTAGCCGGTGTGAGAGCGCGCGTTCAAATCTGTTGCTGAAATCCGGTTAGAATAGTTTCTGGCGTAGTCTGCTTGTCTCTCCTCATCCATCGAGTTTTTGATTGGCCATTGGATCGTCCATGGTAGATAGCATTTTGGCGTTGGAGTCTGTGAATTCAAATCCAAACCCTCCAAACCTCTACACAGCCCGATGCCGACCAATGTGTACCCGTTTTGTTCGCATTTTCGACGCAGCGTCGGGAGGAAGCCTTAATTTTTTTATTTTCTTCCCAGCTCACGCACACCTCTCGGCCCCTCACACCCGCGCGAGGCTCAGTTCGCCTTTTTGACTGCACATTTTTCCTGCTTTGTCGTTTGCGCGAAATGAAGATTGCGACTGGTCGCAGGGCGCTTTGTTCGACGTGCCAGCTCCAAATCTCACCTGTGCTTGGCGCGTCAGTGCAAGGAGGGTTAAGTACGTTTACGCCGTGTCATCTCGCTGAGCCGACCACCAGGTTCGAGGTTGACGTGCCAGTCGGCCGCCAGATTGAACGACCTTTCGATGCCGACACCACTGGTGGCACCGAGGATTACTGTGCAAGGGGGAGACAGAACCACGCTTGGGTCGAGCCAAACGGGCAAGATGCATGAGCGATTGCGTTGCACGGTTTCGACCCCCAAGCCAGGCGAACGCGTGTGCCGAAATTGGAGTTGAGAGCGGTACGCTGGTGTTTTTGCCATCGGCCCGTGTAATGAAATTTGACGATGCGTTCGCATCGCGATGGCAGGGAAGCGCTCTTTTTTCGCTATGCATCGAACGTGCACCGAAACGCAGTGGGCGGGCAAAGACTTTGTTTCAGCGCGGGCGATCAGGCCAGAGTCCAGTTAAGTCGGACCTGTCTCCGTGATCTTCCACCAGGAAAAAGCTAATTCACTCAACCTCCCCCAAGACTGGAACAAACCCCCCCTTCTCCTTTGGATATCAGCCGTGATAAGCCTCTGCAACTCGTTGAACCTCTGCGCGACTGTTGTAAACTCTTTGTAGGCTCGCGATACAGGCCATTGTCGCACGGTGTGTGCCTTATTTGGTGATGCGCGTTTCCCGCGAAGTGAATCTGCGCAACGGACGTGGAACATGCGAGTTTTTTATGACCGTTTGGAGGCCACCTCTTCACCTTAGTCTCGACGATCTGGATTGGGAGCTGTCGAATAGGTACGAGTGTACTGGTGAACATATCGCGTTTAGGCTGAAGAAGGGACGAAACAAGCGATCGTTCGTTTTAGTTTGAGCGACAGGTGGTCGCTCGACCAGTGCGTTATCGTTCTGTTCGCTTATGAACAAACAATGGCGAGCTCCAAAGGCGTAGGCTTTTGGTGGCCCGACACTAGGAAGGTCTTTGTTTGAAGATGGAGACTGGACGACGTATTTGCGTTACAAACGGCCGTTCCTTTAGTGGATATGATCGGATCTCTGATGGCATCACACGGCTATGCTGCTGCCCAGGCCAGATGTGCTTCGCTGGTAATGTCTACGTCGCGTCGGGAATATGCATGGCTCCCTGCTGCCACACGCGGTTTGCGACTCCAACTGGCTATTTGCGAGAACTAGACACGGGCGCCTTCGACAGAATGCGACCAGGTTAGCATCAAAGTGCCATATACCACAGCTGTGGTCGGGGCCTCAGCACGACCACCAGGCGAGTCGGATCCGTTTTGTGTTTGAGATGACGATCTGTGAGGACGCTGATGAAGAATCGCCAGCGCCAGAGCAGTCTGGTCTTTGCGAAAATAAGAGCCAGGTCATAAACAAATGCAGCGACTCGACACAGCCAAAACGGTGCGTCAAGAGCGAACGTCTGCTCATTTCGAGATGGAAGCGGTCTGACCGCTTTCCCGGAAATGCTCCTCTCCAACCTACACCTGTCCTTATACAGGAAACCCATGGCATATCCTGTGTTGTGCAGGGAGGGCATGTGTGCCTCAGAGATGACTTGCGCGTGTCTTACTTGCTCGCTGCAGATTGTGGACCCAAACTGATCGCCGTCCCTTTCTTTTATTGCCCCCCGGACTGGTCGTGGCCAGGAAGTACAGGCCAACATTGTCGAGTTCTCAAGCGGGATTCAGCGTCAGAGCTGGAGACACCGGCTCTTTGCTTATAAGGCGGCCTCGCCTCCTCCCTTCCGGCAGAAGATCCTGGCCAGAGAAAGCTGCTGCTTGTTCTCGATCGTCGAGCCTGCTCGTTCCCAGTATCCTTGATTGCTTGCATCTTACTCGAAGCAGTTCTTCAACAGACCATTTTTCATCCTTTATCTTCTCCACCACCACCGTCGTTGCCATCGTGGCCATTGTCGCCATCAGCCCTTCGTTCAGGCCTCAAATCGTACCACGTGTCTTTTCTCGCGGCAGTGACGGCGTGGACTTGGATCTGAATCGACCTGCCGCTTTCCCCGGGGCAATTGCAACAACAAGGACCGTCCCTGACGTGGGAGCAAGTACATCTGAAGCCGGTGCCGCTCGTCGTCGCCGTCTCCGACCGCGGGGTTGACCTCACGTGAGTATCTTTCCACCCGGGGCTGCGACCATCGAGCCTGCCATCCTCGGGGCTTGTCTGCGGAGAGAAACGGCAGGCGCGGGCTGGCGGAGAGCTGGTCGACGAGGACGGGCTGTTCCTTCCCCCGCGGGCGTGCACGGGATCTTGTGTGCGAGTCACCGAGCGTGCTGGGCAGGAGCGAGCGGACCAGACGTGCCTGCCTGCGAGCCGACTGACGACGCTCCGACTGGGCGGCCAGCCGAGTCACTGACTGATGGACTGACTTGACCTTCCAGAACTGCGTCCGGGCAGTCGTCACCGCCCTCTTGGACGTCAACAAATAAATTCTTGGCTCGACCTCTGCTGCCTTGCTTTCCTCTCTTCCACTCTCGCTCAACAACATCCCTCACCTTCAGCGACATTCCTTTGTAGCTGTTCAATACAAAAGCACGTAAGTCCCTGATGCGTCTCGTCTCGTCCATTGCCACAGAAAACCACCGTTCTCGCCCCTCCTACCCTTCTTACCCCGTCGCCTTTGCAGCCGTCTATCACCAGACCCATGATCGCTGTGGCCTTGCAAGCAGCGTTAGCAGCACCAGCACCACCAGCATCTGCGCTAACAGCACGGATGACCTAGTCCAGCCTCCTTCGCTCCCAGTCGCTGGTCCTTTCCTTGCATCCTTCGCCGGCTTCGTCAGTCCTTTCAAGGTACGGAACCCTCCCAAAAACTGCAGTTCTGTTCCGCTAGTCCGCTTTGATCAAAGACTACTTGCTTCTACTGCTATCACTTCGTTGGTGGCGTAGTATGGACGCTCGTGGAGAGCATTTTGGGGCCTTTTAAGTTCGTCGTCGAGGCCGTTCAGTACACGCTGACCTGCTCATATGCAGTGCTCTTGTCCTGAACTCACTAGACTCCATATAATCTCATTACCCGCATCAGGTAAGCAGTCGACCCTGTAAATACTCTCATTTAAGAAGAACTTTCACTTTGACTTCACTGAAGAGTCAGTTGTTCTTCACTCCTCCCATTGATCCCTGAACTCCCAGTTCCGCCATAAAGCACACCGACTTCTGACCATTTCACTTCAAATTCTTTTTCTTTAACAAAGGCTTTAGACCATGAAGATGGCGAGTATCAACGTTTCAGACTACAGCGGTAATCGCAAACATGCCTTCAACATCCCAGGCGCGGGTTACACCCTGCCAGGAGGTTACGGGCAGCATGCTGCTTCTCAAGCTTCAGCTCTGCGTGCTGCTCCTTACCTTTCAGCGGGCAATCCTCTCGTCCAGACTGGACACACAGACCCCGCGAGCATTGCCGCTCTTGCACAAGGTTTCGGTGCGATGAATCTGACTGGCAACTTTGCAGCTAGCAGAGGGTCTGGCTCACACATGTCCCCCACAGGCACTGATTACTCCGTCAATGGATACGCGAATCAGCCAGGTATGTTTATGGCCCAACAGCCCTTCCTTTTCATGCCAAGCACTTCTGGAAACTCCGCCTCGGCCAACATGTACACCTCTGTTCCATCCCACATGCACTCTTCTGGCTTCAGCAACAGCACGGACAACAGCCCCCATGGACAGTCTTGGACCCCTCGTATCCCGTCAGACGGCTCTTCTGGACCAGGAATGCCGGCTCTAATTACGCCTCGTCGGGGTTCTATCTCATCCAACGAGGAACATGTTCCAGCTACTCCCTTTACTGTGCAAGGTAATTACAACAACGGCGTAGCCGTGTTAGACCGCTCGCCAACGGCGATGTACGGTCAGTCTGGCACTCCTTCACCCCTCCAGTTCATTCAGCCGTTCTCGCCCATGCACCAGAAGTTTCCTTTGACGGTAACAACTCCCGTTCACATACAAATGCTCGTCGCCCAGGATCCTCCGATCCCCAGGGCCATACCAGCTCCCAGCTCACCGATCAAGCCACTTGACCGCTGCCTCGAGAACAAGAACGGAGAGACCAATGTCTATATTAGGGGACTGCTTCCAGAGACGACCGATGAGATGTTACACGTTTGGGGCCTTCGTTTTGGTGATATCCAGAGTTCGAAGTCCATCATCGATCTGAAGACTGGCCTTTGTAAAGGGTACGTGATAAATCAATGGCAAATTAGCACTGATTACTGATGCACAGCAGTTTTGGCTTCATCAAGTACCACAACTTTGACGATGCTGAGTCGTGTATTCGTGGCTTCCATTTCCTAGGGTATGAAGTCAGCTTCGCGCGAGTATGTGTCTACACGGAGATCGGTGAAGTTACCCATCTTGACAAATGTTTAGGAATCATTTTATGCAAAGCTTAAGAAATTTTCCGACGAGAGCAACACCAACCTCTACGTGTCCAACATTCCTCGCAATATGAACGAGCATGTGAGTCGTGCGCCAGGTTCAAAACGATAGCAAATGTCTAATCCTGCATAGGAACTTTCTCAATGCTTTGCACCTTACAAGGTTTTGTCATCTCGTATCCTTCGCGATGATAGTGGTAATGGTCGTGGCGTTGGTTTTGCTCGGTATTTGCTCTGAAAAAAATGAACGATAATCATGGCAGTATGGCTAACGAAAACTGAAGCTTCGAGAGTCGTGAAATTTGCGAGGAAGTGATGAAGAAGTTCAACAACACACCGGTTTCGAAGAATGGCGGCGAGGAACATGTTATTCAGATCCGATACTCCGACACGCACGAACAGAAAATGCTCAAACAACAGACTGCTGCAGCTCGCCAATTCCGTGCCGCTGAATTTGAGTATGGCTGCCTTCAAACTGGTCGACATGGCCCAGGCTTGCTCTCCATGCCTGATCGAGTTTCAAGCACAAGCCCAGCTCACACGACGAGTCCGTCTGCGTCAGATGCTGCACCTACTTTTGAGCAGTATCTTCATCGAGCTGCCGCGTAAGTCATGGTCGTGCCAAAAAAAAGTCACAGACACTGACAAATCTTCAGTCCCTACGTTGCTCCCGCTCTCAATGGCCGCCAAGCTGCGAACTTCCCAAATAGCCGTTCTCCCCTGTCCGCTATCCCACCTGAAGCTGCTAGCGGCCGCCAAACTCCTCGCGTCAGCCTTCCAGCGTCTGAAGTGAAAAATGAAGGCGGTGTTGCACTTGATGGCGAAGAAAGCAAGCCTCGTCCTGCTTCTGTGCATTCCACACGTAGCAGCCAGACTGGAAATGCTGACGTTGCTGCTACCAATGCTGCCGACCACAAATAGATGTACAACATCGCCACTCACGCACTGTTTTCCACGATCGGATTGAACCAGACCTCTGTCACATTTACCACGTTTCGATACTTGGCTGTCGTTAATCCCTCAAAACTTCGCCACGAAACACTATTCGCAGCGTTGGACACATCGATCGACGAAACTGGGGGCAAGGAGAATATTAGCACCGGATATTCTTCATGCCTGTTACTTAACATAATCAATGGGCGATATGCTTCATGGAGAATTTTTGATGGTTGCACTAAAATGAATGCCGAAAAAAAAAGCGATTTTCATCTCCTTTGGTGTCTTGCTGCACACATACACGGCTCTAGCAAGTGCAGATTTGACAGCATGGAATAATATGAAGACATATGTTCCGTCATGACATGTCACTGTCCACGCAGAGAAGGATGATAAAACAATTAACGGGCCACACCCGTCTGCGTTTGTTGCTTTTTTTTATTCCTGGCGCTGTGGGAGTTGTTTTTTTTTCACTTCTTTTTTTCCTATTATGGGGGAGTGATGTGGATGTAATAATCTGCGAGAACTGAGAGCATGGCTTTCACGCATGACACTCATGATACATATGACACGCATGCACTTTCTTTTCGTCGTAGTATAATAATATGGCGGCCTCTACGGCCATCAGTAATACTTGCAAAAATCTGGGCACAAAGTTCAGCGGCGCGCAACTATAGGAAGAAAAACTCGGCTGACAATGTGCCTTGGGTGGGTTAGGTACTTGATAGTTCAATGCAAGTCTTGTCAAATCTCAAAGCATAAAAGTTTTTGCCATCTGCACGAATATATTATGGGTATCATGTTGTTCATAAATTCTCTGCTTACGTCCACATTTATCGCATCTTATATTGCCCAGCCTTTTGCCTTTTTGGCGGCCGTGATGCGCTGCTTATTTGCCGCTGACGCAACGCCTGTGCCCGCTATGGATACGGTGTCAAAGGAAGGCTCTGGGGGCAAAGGCTCCTCGTCTAGACGTAATATGGTCATGCCATCCACGACAGACTGGCCTTCGTCCGATTGCTTGACCGAAAAGTCGTTGCCTTCCGCTGTGGAAGCTTCGATCTTATCTGTCGCCGGGCTGGAGCCATCTCCGTCGTGTTTCTCTTCAGGATCCTCGTCGTCTTCGTCGTCCGGCGCCTCCCCGCGGTCCCCGTCCACACCATGCTCCTCCATGTACTTCTCGAGGTCCTTGGCCATCTTCTTGCTGAACCCACTCGCCTCAACTTCGACGTCCAATCTCCGCACGCCATCGGCGATGCCGGCACCTTTGATGGCATCGGCGAAAAAAGGTCCTGGCTCGTCGGACACGAAGTGGAATCTTCGTTCGAAGAAGGTCTTTATACAATTCACGTCACGGCTGAAGTAGTATTCGGCGTTTGGATGGGAGATGGACAAGGTTTGGGGAAAATCAATGAGGACCGGGGTGAGTTTGAGCTCGGGCAGCTGGCCGTCTTCCTGCACGCCCGTGCCCGGAATCTCTTCCTCCTGGACGAGCAGGTTGAACTCGTTGAAGTCGGCGTGTATGAGGCCGTGCTGCGCGAGTCGGATAATGATCTCCAGCAGCCGAGCATACAGCTCCTCGGGCTTGGGCACCGTCGATATCTGGCGCAGGGGAAAGGCGTCGATGAGCTCCATGACGACCGTGTGCCTGTTCCAAGCGACGGGCTCGGGCACAGCGAACCCGCTTTCTCGAAGGGCGCGCATGAACGTCCACTCCTTGCGCGCGGCGAGCGTCGACATGTACATCCACGAGCCACTGCCGCCCTTGCGAAGGTAGTCGCGGTTGTTCTTCACCGTGCGGAACGAGACTCGGCCCAGCCTGTGGATCTTGAGCACCATCCTCCTGCCGCTGGACGACGCGACGACGTATATGTCGCTCTCCTTGCCGACGCCGATCTGGTTGCCTATGCTGAATATCGTGCCGGCCTTCAGATGCGCGTGCAGGGCCAGGTAGTCCAGTCCGCCGTACGTGAGACGGTAGCCATCGTAGGAGGCGTTCTTGACCCTGGAGATGAGATTTGTCTTTGCGAGGCTGGAAATGGACTTGCTGATCTGGGAGCCGCCGCGGGCGTTGGTGAGGGTCACGATGAGGGACGTGGGGACGACGAGGTGGTTGCGGGAGCCTTGCTCGACCGCGGTGAGGACACGCCAGTCCTCGGGGGTGAGGTATCGTATTTGCTTGGGATCCAGCTTCATCGTGAGCCGTCGAGCACGAAGCCGGGACCTACTTGTTCGGGGGAGCGCTTTGCCTGCGCATGAGACGTGTACAGTGATTTTTTTTTTTTTCTGCACGACAGCGACGGCGTTGCCCACCAACGACTATGTGAACGGACCCTGGATTGCGGCGACGGCGGACTTTTCGGACAAGGATGCTCAAGAGCTCAGACGCTTGGACCGCCGACGTAGACCGTCCACGACGGGCGACATGCTGAGCCCAAAGACTGCGCGCCTCATCAGAGCCAACGCAAACCCATCACCCACGTACCACCGCTCCGCTTGTCCTGCTCCGACTAGCCTCGCCTGTTTCGTTGTCTTGTCGTCTGGGACAGCTCTTCGATTCGTTCCGTCCTTCGCACCGCCGCCCTCGGATCATCTCCTCGTTCCTCACGGTACACAACAAACATCTCTGACCAGTGCGCCCAGCATGGCTGGCAAACAGGATGGCCCGTCCAAGCCTAACGGGGCTGCAAAGGCCGAAGAAAAGGGCAAGGGAAAGGTAGACCACGGCAAGGACCAGAAGAATGAAGCCGAGAAGAAGGACGAGGCGACAGCCGCCAAGGATGACAAACTGCTACCTCCAGGTATGGGCGCATGTCTTTGCAGAGCCTGATCGCCGCAGCGACTAACTCTGTTGCCGTAGAAGAATTGAGCGAGGAGGACCAGAAGCTAAAGGATGACCTGGATATGCTGGTCGAGCGGTTATTGGTAAGGCCTCGCTGGCTTGCAATGCAACGTAGACCGGGACGGGATGCTGATGAAGAGCCACGCAGGAGTCGGACAAGAGCCTCTACAAGCCCACGCTCGAGCAGATCAAGGATGCGATCAAGACATCAACTTCGTCCATGACTGCGGTGCCAAAACCTCTCAAGTTCCTGCGGCCGCACTACGAGAAGCTGGAGGAGGCGTACCGATCTTGGCCCGCCGGCGAGGACAAGGTAACTCTTGCCCTTTTTCCGTTCCCAAGATCAGCTTTCAAGCCAACTATGTGCTGACTGTGTTCAACAGACTTCCTTCGCCGACATGCTCTCGGTGCTGGGCATGACATATTCTGACCAGGACCGCAGAGACACGCTCAAATACCGCCTTCTCGCGCCGTCGAAAGACATCGGCTCGTGGGGTCACGAGTACATGCGGCATCTCGCCCTAGAGATCGGCGAGGAACAGCAGCACAGACTGAATCAAGAGGCCAACGGGATGGAGCCGGATCTGGACGACATCAAGCAACTAGCGCTTGACTTGGTGCCGTACTTCCTCAAACACAACGCTGAGGCGGATGCCGTCGACTTGCTCAGCGAGCTGGAGATGATCACCGACATTCCTACCTACCTGGACGAGAATACGTATTCGAGAGTGTGCTTGTACATGGTCAGGTCCGTTCGCCTGTCTGCTTCTTGAGGCGTGAACACTGCTAACTAACGCTTCTAGCATGGTCCCTCTCCTTCCATATCCCGACAACCACGAGTTCCTCAAGACAGCCTACAAGATCTACCGCCAGTACGACCAGCCCACACAAGCACTTTTGCTTGCCATCCGACTCAACGAGCAGGACCTCATCGAAGAAGTGTTCAACTCAACAAGCGACAAGTCGACCAGGAGACAGCTCGCGTTCTTGCTGGGTCGCCAACGTATCACCCTGTGTTTGAGTGAGGAGGATTATGAGGAGGATCCACAACTGGCAGAGTGTTTGAACAACACGCTGTTACCGGCGCACTTCAAGTACCTTGCGAAGGAGCTCAACATCATGGATCCGAAGACGCCAGAGGACATCTACAAGTCGCATTTGGAAAGCTCGCGGACGGCTGGTATGACGAACACGGACTCGGCGAGGCACAACTTGTCGAGTGCGTTCGTAAACGCCTTTGTCAACGCAGGCTTCGGGCAGGACAAGCTCATGCTTCTAGAGGAGAACAAGTCCAGCTGGGTATGGAAGACGAAGGATGAGGGTATGCTATCTACAACGGCTTCCGTAGGCATGTTGATGCAGTGGGACAACGACAATGGCTTTGACAAGACTGATCAGTACACCTACGTCGACGAAGAGTACGTCAAAGCTGGCGCTAAGCTTGCGATTGGTATCATCAGCTCTGGTATCCGCAACGAGTCCGACCCAGCCTTGGCTCTGCTCGGCGATTCGGATTCTCTGCATGACAAGAGCGTTATCTCAAGGATGACCTCGATAATGGGTCTTGGTCTGGCCTATGCCGGCTCCAACAAGGACGAGTTGTTGGAGGTCCTTCTGCCGATTGTGGCCGACTCGAGCCTGGACATGCAGCTCTCGAGTATGGCAGCTCTGTCGCTGGGTTTGATCTTCGTGGGCTCCGCAAACAGTGACGTCAGCGAGGCCATCGTCCAGACGCTCATGGAGTCGGACGAGAAGCGATTAAGGGACAAGTGGTCCCGCTTCATGTCCTTGGGTCTCGCGCTCCTCTTCCTTGGCCAGCAAGAAGAAGTTGACGTCCTGATTGAGCTGCTCAAGGCTGTTG
The DNA here is from genome assembly GCF_000836295.1 of Verruconis gallopava. Taxonomy (NCBI): domain Eukaryota; kingdom Fungi; phylum Ascomycota; class Dothideomycetes; order Venturiales; family Sympoventuriaceae; genus Verruconis; species Verruconis gallopava. Next base: position 47,160 of record NW_015622183.1, on the reverse strand, counting down.
ACCACCCAATGTCAAATGCAACGCAGGTCCTGGCCGAGGCTTGCGCCTGGGCGGGCACGGGTGCCGTGCTGAACCTGCAGAACTTCTTGCACATCTGCAACGAGCACATTGACGAAAAGGACGACGAGGACAAGAAGGAGGGCGAGGTTGCAGAAAAGCCGAAGGGAACCGAGCTGCTGCAAGCCTACGCCGTCCTTGGCCTTTCACTGGTGGCCATGGGCGAGGAGATTGGACAGGATATGATTCTGCGCACGTTTGGACACCTGATGCACTACGGCGAGGCAAACATCCGCAAGGCTGTGCCTCTCGCTCTTGGCCTCGTCTCGCCGTCCAACCCGCAGATGAAGGTTTACGACACCCTCTCTAGATACAGCCACGACAACGACATTGACGTTGCGATCAACGCCATTTTCGCCATGGGACTGCTGGGCGCGGGAACCAACAACGCACGTCTGGCGCAGCTGTTGCGGCAACTGGCCAGCTACTACTACCGTGACGGAAACGCGCTCTTCATGGTCCGCATCGCGCAAGGTCTTGTGCACATGGGCAAAGGCACGCTGACGCTGAACCCCTTCCACACAGACCGCCAGGTGCTGTCTCGCGTTGCTACGGCGGGCCTCCTGACCACTCTGATCACGCTGATCGACGCAAAGGACTTTGTCCTCAAGGATTCTCATTACCTGCTGTACTTCCTGGTCACGGCCATGTACCCACGCTTCCTGATCACGCTTGACGAGGACCTGCAGCCCGTGACCGTCAACGTGAGGGTCGGTCAGGCCGTGGATGTCGTAGGCCAAGCTGGCAGGCCGAAGACGATCACGGGCTGGCAGACGCAGAGCACCCCGGTGCTTTTGAGCGTTGGTGAGCGCGCCGAGCTTGAAGACGAGCAATACATTGCACTTACGCATGCGTTGGAGGGTGTCGTGATCTTAAGAAAGGTACGTATGCATCTTGCAGCCAACAAACTTTATCATTTGACCCTCCCGTCTCCTCTTATGAATTCAGCGCTAACGATCTTATCCAGAACCCCGATTGGGCGTCGTGAACACACAAGCGGAGAGTCTCAGTACGGATTTAGAACGAGCTCGCATTAGTTAGGGCATTTGACTTTCGTTTTCGGGAAGGGCGCTTTATAAAGCTAAGAACGCCGAACAGGTGGATTCGGCTCGCTTCTGAGGCATTGCATGTAGACGCTGTATGTACAACTAGCAGCTTTTGGACGCAACTACAGCAAAAAGTTGGTAATACGACTGCTTCCCTGGTAAACTCGTACGACGCGGAGAAGAGACGGTCCACGTTGGAAAATTCTAAATTGAGTAGCGAAATGAGACCCTGTCCCTGTGCGTATGTGCTTCCCCCTACTGGACTAGGAGGCAACAGCGATGGTGCTCTCGTTTGAATGGGAACTGCGGACGTGCTTGTCGTCGTGTGCCTTTATCGTTGGACGCTTAAATCCTGCAGTTGTGTTACGTCCCGTTCCCCTAGCACTATGAGCGAGAGAGCGAGAGAGAGATAGAGAAAGAGAGAGAGAGAGAGAGAGGCGCGTATTGCTGTGTTTTCAAACCTCCCAAATAAGGACGGAGATGCCGCCGTGGGTGGGTTCAGGCATTCAGAGGTAAGCAGGGCCGTATTTCATACGAAATACCCGAGGGAGGCTCGCCCATGGCAAGGTTTTTCTCAGGTACCGCTCCCTTCCCTTGCCCGCGAACGGAGCGAAAAGAAACCCTTGGCGGCGATCAACGCGGATCATGAGTCGCCTTAGCACCTTTTATCTGTGAATCCGTGTTTGCGAAGGCACGCGCGCGGGGGCGACGGCTGTCATTGGACGGCTGGGACGAAGAGAAGGTAAAAATGAAATTGAATGGATGAATGAAACTAGAGAAAAGGTGTTCACGGGATGAGTGCGGCGGCGGCGGTGCCGGAGGAGGAGGAGGGTGGCCTGATTCTCTCTCTCTCTCTTTCCTCTCTCTTTCCTCTCCCTTTCCACTCGCTCGTCGGCTCTCTGGGCTCCATGCAACGTCGGAAAAGCCAGAGTATACATCGGTGCCGAAGTGTACAGTAGCAGCAGTAGCAGCAGTATCAGCGGAAGCAGCAGCAGAGGCTGAACTCGTCGCCGCTTTTCGTGGGCTTGGACGAAACGGTGCTCCGTTGTCTCTCTCCGCTTGAAGTCACATGATCATTTGCTTTCGGGGATTTGGCACAGATATATGGCCAGCCAGGATTCTGGGCCAGCCATGTGCCCTGCGGAGAGGATGGTTATAAAAGGAGCCTTGCTCGTATACGGAGGTTACAGAGTTGACAGACAGTCTCGTTATCCTTGCGAGCAACCGTCAAGACGGGCCAGGACGTATCACGCACCTCGAACGACCGACACCGATCACGAATTGGTCGCCAAGATAAGACCCCCATGGCGACGTCCGGCAGCGACTTCGTGTGTTCAAACGCCGAGCAAAAGGATCCTGGCTCTGTGAGAACAATGCGCGATAACGAGGCCAGGGACGAACGAAAGGGGTTCTGTTTTTGGTGCTTTTTGGTGGTCCGACACAGGCTTTCAGAACACGGCCACGCGAGTTTGCTGGCTCCATTCTCGAGCGCGCCGATGCCTGGGATGGGCGATCGCAGGGTCGAGGTCATCTGCTGTAAGATGTAGATGTACAGAAAGGTTACTGTGCGCACAGGAATGTGGGAGATGACCACTGATCGCCGCTTGGGGAGCCCGATGGCGATCTCTAATCTACGTCGACGATCCTCGAGATAACCAAATCGACAAACTCGCTCGACGCGTTCGGCTCTTTTTTTTTTTCCCTCCATTGTTGCGCGTCTGGCCGTCACATGGAAGCGCGGACGTCCGGGGGCGCTCTCGGCTCCACGAGGCAGCGTAGCCAGACGGCGGCAAAGACACACTGCTGCCGGCCAGCGAAATGAAAGCACACACGGCGGGAGCTGACTCGGCGGTCTGGTAGGCAAGCAGGAAAAAGGCCAGAAATAGCGACGGCGGACAGGCTCAGGGGATTGCGCGGGCGCGCTTTGCTCGAAGAGGCCAAGTGCTGGCGAGCGCCATGCAGGTTTTCCCCTGCGGCGGCAGATCGACTACGGGTTATCTCTGGCGGCGCCTGGTCGAGGCCATCGAGTAGCAGCAGCAGCAGCAGCAGCAGCAGCAGCAGAAGCAGACGCAGCAGCGTGGGTGCGTATCCCGTGTAGGACGGAGGTAGCAAGTGAGCCATAGTTGACTGCGTGATTGTTGCAAGAGTGAGCGTATAGCGGCACACGTGTCGTTCTCGCTTGTTCACTCCACGACCGGTCGATTAGTTCGTGTCCGCGTCTGCGTCTCCTGCAGCTTTTTTTTTTTCCTTTCTTCCCCTTGTTAAGACGTAGTAAGCTAGCTGTAGTCGTCGTTGCGCTCGCTCATTTGCTCTCGTGCGGCTGAGAAAGTGGTTCGCTGCACCGCGGTACTCCACCCCCTACTTTGTCGGATCCTTATATTATCCTAATTTATGCCCGTTTTTTTATCCACCCCCCATTCTTGGTCATTGTTCGTATCACGGTGCTCGGTGTCCCCGTTCCTGGCTCCGCTCCTCGTTCGCTCTAGCTTCTTCTTTCTCTTTGGCCTTTCCTGCGCTGCCCACCCTTTCGCTTGTCGCCTCTTTTCGCTGTATACATCTTCCCCACTTCTACGTCTCCTCTCTTTCTCACTGTCTCTCACCGTCGCTCACTCACTCACACACTCTCTCCTCCTGTTCTTCTCCTGTCCCTCCGGATTCCCAAGCACTCACTGGACCGTTTGCTTGACGTTGGCTCGTTCAACCTCAGTCACTCGCTCTCTTCTGCTTCCGCCACCCGCCCCCGCGACACTCGTTACCTCCCTTGTGGACTCTTCGTGTCCCTTGCATTCGTCGCTTGAGCCAGTATTGCATGTGCATCTTCGCTGTGCGACGCGAGAAAGAACGAGTATGCATGGTTGAGTAGGACGACTTCAGGACGACAAAACCACCGCCAAATCCCTTGCAAGGTCGACACTGCGTCGACTCTGCCGTCTCTTTCAGCTTCGCTTCTCGCCCTTGCCGCAGAGCAGACCACTCTGCGCTTCCGTGTATTCGCAATGGTCGACGTCGAGAAGATGGCGTTCCTGGACGAGTATCGCCGCGGCGAACGCCAGTCGATACGGGCGCGAGTGGAGTCGGTCACCCGCCAACATCGACCCTTCGTCGTCTTTTTACTCTTTGCATCCTTCGTGCTCATGTGCATGCACATTCCCAACGGATCGAGAGCAGTGCAACAAGCGCCTGAGCCCGTGGCGCCGGCGCCGGTCATGGATCCCGCGTACAACAAGACGATGGCACCCGGCAACGGCACACTCCAGATCCTGCCTGACGAGGCGCAGATCACAAGGACTCCGAGGTTCGCGAAGATTGCTGTCGCCAGCGGCTTCGAGGACATCCTGTACGAGAGGGCGCTAGACACGCATGTCCAGCACGCAAAGAAGCACGGCTACCCGATGTACATGGCGCGCGAAAACGCGGCGGACGGCATGTTCAACAAGATCGCGTACATCATGGACGTTCTGCTGAACGAACTGTACAAGCCCGCCGAGGAGCGCGTCGAGTGGCTTTTCTACTTCGACGCCGACTCCATCATCATGAACCAGGAGGTTCCGCTGGAGATTTTCGAGCCACCCTCGGACTTCAACCACATCAACTGGATGGCGGGCAAGGACTACAACGGTCTCAATGCCGGCGTCTTCCTCCTCCGCGTCAACACCTGGTCGCTGAACCTGCTCACCCGCGTCATGACGTACAAGCACTACCATCCCGACGAGGAGTACGTCTTCGAGGAGCAGACCATCCTTGCCCGTCTCACGGAGAACGACGACGAGTTCAAAGACCAGTCCATCTACGTGCCCAAAGCCTGGTTCAACGCCTATTTCTACTCGCTGCAGGAGGTCAAGCCGGGTCTGCTCCTCTCGCACTTTCCGCACCCGGACTACAAGTGGCACATCTACGAGTGGCTCCGCGTTCTCGAGTCGGACAAGGACGTCAACTACAAGCCCGTGTACAACATTCCCGTGCAGCAGACCACCTACCCGAAGGAGATCAAGGAGTTCTGGAACGCGAAGCGGAGGGCCGACAAGGTGCTGAAAGGCTTCGAGCGGAACGTCCAGCGCGGCGCGGATCCCATCCAGTTCGGCTTACAGCACGACGAGACGAGAAGCCTGGCAGAGAGGTTCAGGGACAAGTTCGACGAGCTGAAGAAGGCCGCCGATCAGAAGACGGACGAGTACGAATATCTGGAACGGCTGACGAATGAAGCCGAGGAGGTGAGCACGCCCTCCTTTCCCCCCTCCCCCCTCGTTTTCTCTTCACACAAATTCTCCCATTTCCTCCCCTCAAGCTCGCCCTTCCCCATTTCCACGTGCTCAAGGCTAATTTGCTGCACAGATCAACGCCCAGCTCATTCAGAATCTCATGGCGTACTTTGAGACGCACGACAATCCGCCGCCCGTTGCTGGCTTCTAAACCCAGCCCTCGTCTCTTTTTTTTTTTTTTTTTTTTTTTTTTTAACACATCTCCACGTCGTGTCTCGAATAACTCTTTCTGGATCTTTATTTTTCCTCGCCTTGTTCTTCACTTCTCTGTACATATACGGCATTTTTTTTTACCTGGCATTGTTTATACCTCTTCCCTCATCCCCTTACGTGGGCAGGAGAGCATATAGGCGTACGGCGGGGGGGATTTTTATATCACGGATGACGACACATCGACAGAATCTCGCTTTCTCCAGTTATATTTCTCCAAGATCGGCCGAACAGCGATGGAAAGGGGCCCCTTTTTTGTTTTCTTTTTTGCCGCGCCGCAACAACTACGACTGTAGCACTTAAGAAAGTTATAGACAAGAACGAGTTGTCTCATAGACAGTGCACAAAATGCTCGAGGTTTGAGAGCGAGCGTGCCAGAAGAAAGGATAGATCAATGAGAAAGATTTTTGACAGCTCTTGTTCGACATTCTCGGAGGGTTTCTGCGTGAGTGTTTCTGTAAACCCAGACGACATCGTGAACAGGCTTTTTTTTTTTTTTACTTTATTAGCTTCTCTCCTTTGACTTTTAGCTCAATAAATGGCACAGCAAGGCTTGGAACCAGGCGGAGGCCAGATCCAGCCTCGAAGCGCCATCCCGCAATAGTGGTAGGGCAACTCTTCCCCCTTGTTCCGCTCAGACTCTCCCATTTGCTTGGCCACCCTGGTTGCAGACGATCCCGCTTTCACATGGGCCAGGCTTTCCTCGATCATAAGGTTTAAGCTGCTTCCCTTCGAGTGCCAACCGGCTGCAAGATTCTGAAATCTACGTCTCAAGACGACACTCGTCTACGTCGTGCGAGGGCCAGTGCTGCTCCGAGACCTCGACTGCTCTAGCAGCCGACGTGCGACGTTTCCACGCTCCTTCTTACTCCACCTCGTGCCGACCGAAGTTTGTCGCTCGAAAACTACCGATATTCAGGCGCGGACTTTTAATCCCATAGGCCCACGACGACGCCAGTCGTAGCCTCGAGGATCGCGAGTCGAGGAGGTTGTAAAGACCAAATGTCACCCTTCGGCAGACGGTGATCGCACCAATGGTCCGAGGGGGCGCAGGCGGCTTCAACGCCCACAGGCTCTTCGCCGACTTCGACGAGGACCTGCAAGCGGTCGGCAAGAAGGACGATGATCGAAAGGTGCCATCCGGTGCAGGCGGCGGCCCCGCTGCGGCGTGGGTCGGCAGCGTGGGCATGGGCCGGCTGAGGAGTAGGAGAAGGATCGCCTTGATAGCGTGTGCCGTGCTGGCAGTCTGGCTGTTCCTTCGAAACATCCCCGCCGAATTCTGGGAGCCGAACGAGACGGGCGCGATGAGGATAGCCAAGTTCCACTCGGGCACAGATCACGCCGGCTTCCGGCCGGTCGAAAACACCCAGCCCAAGGCCGATGCGGCGCTCGCTGAGGGACGGACGTCGCCCGGTCAAGCGGCCAGCGGGTTGCAACCGCCGCCGAGATCGAAGGGCAAGAAAGCGAAGGAGGACACGTACTACTACGACGGCCCGATCGTGTTCCCCAACTTGAAGGAGACGCTGCGCGGCATCCAGCGCACAATGGGTTTCAGACGGGTCAACCAGAACGTTCTCTTTGTGGCCAGCAGCCTCAAGAGCCTGAGTACGATCATCCCCTTGGCATGCGAGATGACGAGACACAAGGACAACTTCGTGCACGTGGCCGTCCTTGGCCGCTCTGACTTGGACGTGGAGGAGATTGTGCGCATCAACGGCGTCGACGCAGACGAGTGCAAGGTCTTCTGGCACGACGCCAGGCCAAACTACGCCAGCTACAGCTCCGAGGTCAGGGCCGAGGCCAGCGTGGCGAGCGCCATGGAGCACATCCAAGAGTACATGCATCCTCAGGTCGTCATCATGGACGACTCCAGCCTTGAGGATCCCTGGCTCACGAGGCAGGTCAGGACCAAGTCCGCCAAGCACGGCTGGCCCGTCATCGAACTGCCGGCCGGCGCGAGCGAGCGGTTGCACTGGCTGGCGAGGCTGGATGCGCAAGCCCTCCGCGCATTTCACAAAACGAGGGTGGACATCGTCGTTCAGGCGCCACAAAAGGAGACGGGCGGCCTGCTCAGACTCTTGAGAAGCCTGAGCCAAGCGGACTATCGCGGTTTGCCCGTCCCAAAACTCACCATAGAGCTGCCACCGGAGGTGGACGACGTGCTTCGCTGGTACGTCTCGGACTACAAGTGGCCCCCCTCCACTTCGCCGCTGCAGCCCGTGCTGAGCAGTCAATTGAACCTGCGCCATCGTATACCTGGCCAACGCCTGAAGCCCGAAGAGGCCTCGATCCGCTTTCTGGAGTCCTTCTATCCGACGAGTGCGGAACACTCGCATGTCCTAGTTCTGAACAATAACGTCGAACTCTCGCCTTTGTTCTATCACTGGCTCATGTATTACATCCTACATTACAAGTTCTCACGCCTGGGCTCGTCCTTTTCCTCAAACCTTGTCGGTCTCAGCCTCGAGATTCCAAATACGCATCTCAACGGGACCTCCCACTTTGATCCGCCCAATCTGAAGTCCAACGTGCTGTCAACCCTCTGGCCTGGACGTACAAACCCCAGGTCGCCGGACACAAGTCCTCCCTTCCTTTGGCAGTCTCCCGGCTCGAACGCGGCGCTCTACTTCGGGGACAGATGGGTCGAGATTCACGACTTCCTGAAGCATCGCCTTCCCAGCGTCGACAGGACCCAAAAAATCATTGGCGAGCATCTGCCGGCCTGGACCGAGTACGTGCTCGAGATTATGAGGGCGCGTGGCTGGGAAATGCTGTATCCTCCGACGATCCAGGGGGAGAGCACCATGGCCACGCTTCACACGGAGCTGTGGAAGCCTCCGGAGGAATTTGCTCTAGACTACAAAAGAGCCTTGGCGAAGGAAAAGTCGAAGGAAAATGGCGGCGACGGCGACGGCGAAGACGTGGTGGTGGAGGAGGAGCCGTCTAGTTTGGGCGACAAGGGGTCTCTGTCGGCACATCCGGCCCACTGGGAGCAATCTGAAGGCTCCGTCATCCAAACGCAGCAGCCGCTTCACTCCGTCCTTCCGTTCAGAGGAGAGGAGCCCCTTCTCAGATCACTGCCTCATCTCCTCTACGACGGCGAATCTGTGCAATGGTCTGAGATGCCCGCGATCGCAGAGGAATACGCCGAGTCCTTCCGCAAAACCTTGGGAGGCTGTTCGGACGAGACGCGCAAAGCCAGTTCGAAAATCGTACCACACAAGGCTGGCGATCTCTTTTGCCAGGGAGATGAGGGCGAAGATGGTAGAGAGAAGCCCGCGAAGCCCGGAAAGCCCGAGACGCCGGCGAAGGTTCATCACAGCATGGACGATGTAAAATAGCTTTAGTTGTGTCCTCTCTGTCACTCTCTCCTTTTGTCCAACCTTGGACAAGCGGGAGTCGCTAGTCCAACGAAGACTTCAAGATCCGACAGAGCTCTATCCATCTGTCATTCTATATACCACTAAGGCTTGAGCCAGTGCCTTCTCCCACTTCCTGTAGATCGAAGCGGCTTCTTTTCGCAGTCTCAGCAACCGTATGTGGGAGGGATTCTTTCGGGGAAAGGAGGCCCAACCGGCGATCAACAACCGCATGATCCTGGTCCGGATATACGTTGTACACTGCTAAATCCGACTTCGTAGGCCCAGCCTTTTGCAACCGCCTTTCGACCGACCCACCAGCAGGCCAGGGCTGTGCGCAGTCGTCACGATTAAAAATCTATGGCTCTAACCGTCCCTCGCTGAACCTCGTTTGATAGTTTTGCGAGGTCTTTGCCTAATCGGGAAAATAATGTCCCTTCTGCTGGACGTCATGGTAAAACCCTAGTGTGCTGTTCTGAAGGGTATATGAACGTTGAATGGGTCGCAAAGACATTGGGTTTGTATTCCAAGAAGCATTTTTCAATTCGATACTCAGAGGGGCCGCCTTTCTTGCTCGTGTTTTCCCACCTTTGCTCCCGACTTTGGAACAATGTCTGCATCCATGAACACCATCCTCGTCATCGGAGGCACGTCTGGCATCGGCGAGAACTTTGCCAGGCGCTTCCACAAAATGGGAAAGAGCGTGATCGTCACCGGCAGACGCGAGCAGAAACTTGCCGAGCTGAAGGATTCCATGAGCGGACTGCAGACGTACGTCTTCGACATGACCGACCTGACAGCCATACCGGCCCACGTGGAAGAGCTCTTCACGAGGTTCCCGAGCATCAACACGGTGTGGATCAACGGTGGCATCCAGTACTCGTCCGATGTCAAAGACCTTGCTTCGACCACCGACGCAAAAGTCGTCGCGGAGATCACCACGAACGTGACCGCTCCCATCTTGATTGGACGCCACGTAATCCCCAGGCTCCTGGCCCAGAAGGGGGAGACCGTCTTCATGATCACCTCGTCCGGTCTTGGCTACGTTCCCGTCGGCGCCATGTTCCCCGTGTACTGTCCCACCAAAGCAGCGGTGCATGACTACATGGTAGGCGTCCGGCAAGCCTTGAAGGGCACCAACGTGAACGTCATCGAGATCGTGCCTCCTTACGTGGGCGGCACGCAGCTGGGAGCCGAGCACGAGCACAAGGTCCGGCACTTGAAGCCTTTGCCAATGAACGAGTTCGTCGACGAGATCTTTGGCGTGCTGGATAACAGCGACGCAAAGGACCTGAAGGAAGTTGCTGTCGGCACGGCCGTGCCGCGCGTCAAGGCTTGGAGAGACGGCATCGGCGCCATCCTGGCGCAAGGACTTGGAGGCTGATAGGAACGGTTGGTCTGAACCAAAAAAAAAAAAAAAAAAAAAAAAAAAAAAAAAAAAAACACCTCGGGCGTGTCCTCACTCTCGGGCGAGAAGCTGCAAGATGGATGGTGCTTTTCACGTCTTTCTGTTGTTGTCGAAAGCTTCAGCTCGCGTCCAGGCCTGAGAAACAAAATGGCAGCGCCGTTTTTCAATCCGCACTTTTGTCTTGTCCACGTAAGATCCATTTGAGCCATGTGGCCCGCATCAGCTCGTGTGGCGCTCTTTATGACTTCAACTCGTGAACGGGAAGATCAACTCGGCAGGGGAGCATTGTTCGCAACATCTTTTCTTGACCCCTAAATTCGCCCTCATTTTGCCCCTTTTTTAAGCCTTTCAGAGTGATTTCGCCGTTGTTGATGAACGATGAATACAAATTGCTCGAAGGTCCGGGACCTAGAGAGTTGTCTTTTCTGTTGGAAAGCCTCGGGGCGGTCGAGGCTGTTGTTTGCTTTTTTTAGTTAGCTAAAAGCACGCTGAGCTGTGAACTGAGCACCAGCCTTTAGTATTGACAGTGAAGTGAACAAAATTGAACGTTAGCGCTTTGGTGCTGCGTCTCTTCCGCCCATCCCTCATCATCATCATCATCAGCGCTATTGAGATCTAGTTCTCTCTCTCTCTCTCTCTCTCTCTCTCTCTCTCTCTCTCTCTCTCTCTCAAAGATCGAGAGCGTTGTGATGCCCTCAAAACCAAGACCAGCCTAAAGAACGACAGTATGGAGATCGACGCAAGGATTCTCAACCCCCCAGTCGAATGCCAACAGGCTGCTCGTGACGCTGAGAAAGGTCAAGCGCATGGTTTGTGGCCGCAATCTATGTAAGGGTGACGAGTGAAAGTCAGATGCGCCAATTCATGGAAAGGCTTACAGGAACAACAGGCCGTGCCACCAACGGGGCGTCTTTCTTCGGATGCCGGCGGAGATCCGCAACTTTATCTATCATTGGACCTTGGGAAGTCTAAATGTTCATGTCTACGCTGAGAACAAAGCCTCGAACGCCGTGGCCAGTTCGCGGCGCGGAGTGGATCCAAAGTCCAGGACGAAAGTTCGCCTGTACCTCTGTCGCGTTTGCCTGCGCGACGGGAAGCGTGAATGGCTAGACCAGCACTTGAATTGCTACACAAGCGCGTGCAAAGGTTTTCCGAACCTAGGCATTCTCTTTACATGCCGCCAGATCTACGAAGAGGCTTCGTTGATCCCCTTTACTGCCAATACCTTCATTTTCGTCAGCCCGGCGTCTTTCGAGAGCTTTGCCACGGCAGCTCTTCTCCCACATCAGGCGCAAGCCTTGCGCAGCATCACTCTGTGGTCACCCATCACAGCGTCCCGCTTCACGGACGCGAAAATCTCGTGGAGTAGCTGGTCGATACCGCAGATCGTACGAGAGCGAGAGCTCCTTGTGGGTCTGCAGCACTTAACCGTCCACCTAAGCATCTATCGAGACGACTCCGCCCACGTCCTGGATTCTACCCGTGGTATCTTGAGCCTGGGGCATTGTCACATCAAACGTTTAAAAACAGTGACAATCAGCACGACGTACGACGGCGTGGATGAGGCCCATGGTGCATCAGAAACGCTCCAGAAGGCAATTGAGCAATATACAATGAGACTAAAGCATGTGCTGCTTGGTAGTCTCTCGGTTCCTGGTTTCGACGATGATGTCTCAAGGCATTCTTTAAATGAAAATGTCCATGTCTTCAACACCTCTTGAGCGGCTCGAGTGATGAAAAGGAAGGTCGAGAAAAGTTCAGGTGTAGATCTTAGGAACTTTAACTACTGAGGCGAAAAAAATACCGCGAATGTATCATTATTGCAATGCGCCTGCTTTAAACAAGTCTCCAGTGTTAGATGGATGTGATCAAGTAATGACATGATGAAGCACGTCCCCATAAATACCAAACCACCAAATGAGCTTTCCGAACAGAGGCAAATCTTCATATCCGTAATGCTGGATGTCGTCTTTTGGGTGGGATGGGTCATCACTGCGGACAATCACCCTGACGGATGGCGTTTGATTGTTGGAGTATCGGTATCTACATGCGAGTGGCCAACAGGGTATTTCGTACACCTGAGTAACTTGGCAGTCCGCTCTCCACTGGCCCAAGCATTCTCTTCGATCCTCTTCGAAATATAACATCATGCCGACCGTTGGTTGATCTTCGCGTTCAAAGTCATTACACAGCTGAATTGCTCTGACTCCGTCTAGCGAAGCTGCCGAGTGAAACCAGTCCACATTCTGGTAGCCGAAAAAATCTTCTTGATCGAACGTTGCTAGAGGAGACGCCATGCTCCTGTCAAAGGAGGGACGCGGTATATTTGCTGGAACTGCCGCATCTTGGTTGACGGTGTTCCTTGCGTTACATGGATGCGGTTGGTGACATGGTTGTGCAGAATGTGGCTCACATATGTAGCCTACCTCCCTAACTTCGCCCCCAAAAGGAGAGTCAGTCGTCCAAGTCAAGGCCCGGAGCTTACCACTGGAGTTGGAGAAAACGTGTTCTGGTCGAATGTGTTGCTCTGCCCAGGATTCCAGGTACGGCCCGAATATCATGTCTCGATTACACGACGTTCGTACCTAACTAAATGTAAATCTTCCCAAAAACTTCTGATCATATCATAACCTACCATCAACGAGCCAGGTAGATCCTTCGATCGATTCGCCCTAGAAAGCCAGATGTCTCTGATCTGTTCATTCCTGGCAAGAGGAAAATACTGCAAAGTGAAGCTACGTTCTCCAATAGACTGTTGAATATGAACGGATCCTCCCACTCTCTCTTCAGCCTCACAGAAATGTATTTCAAAGTGGGTATCTCTTTTCGACCATACGATCGCCAGACCTCGCGTATGTCCTGAGAGCTCTGAAGACCTTCTCCACAAGTTTCCAACTCGACCTGGACTATTTGATATCTGCCAGACACGCGAGGACACTACCCAGTCTGGTGGAACAAGAACATCGCTGATTACAGACTGCCCGTTTTCCCGCAGCACGTCAGAACACCAAAAAAGAAGTCCCTATGAGCATTAGCAGAGGTATAAGATGTTTTGTATCATTTTTGTATGATTCATTGACCACTAAAGTATGCCTTTGGAATATGTGGACAATGAAATGTTCGTATGTTGGCTAACTGAAAACATAGGCCATCTACGAGCATGGCAGAGGATATGAATCAGTGCCTGCATACCTTTCGTTCAAAGCTAGTCTGGGAAGACCATAGATTGCATTCGACGTCCGATGCATCAGGATCAAAATTCATAGTATGAAACCATGACGTAAAATTGATGGGAGTACGAATGGGACGAGAGGACATGGTCGCTTCAGGATGATTTATAGCTAAGATCCCAATATCATCAAACTCGAAATGAGCATGCCTAACCATTTTCAAGGGTGATAACCTGGTCGCGCCGTTGAAATGCGAAGTCTCGACCCTGGTAAGATAATCGCGACCAAGCAGTCTGGAAAACTGAACATAAAAATCCTCTTGAAGATCAATAATACTATGCTGTCGAGCACAGAAGAGCGTGTTGACAAGTGGCATGAAATTAGAAATCTGCTGCATCACTACTAGGCTGTCGTGCAAGCCGGAGTTTTCTAAATGGTTGGCGATTCCGAGGCGTAGTTCAACTGGAAAATAGTGCATTGCACCGAATATGTCAGCGATAGATTTGTTTATGCGCACATAGAGGCTGCGTAACAGGGCAAAGTGATTTTCGAGCATGGCGTCCGCAAGGATAGAAAGCCTCCGGGGTTGAATCTGACTAGGTGTCCATAATGGCCGCGTAGATTGTGCGATAAGCCAAGCACCGGTCATTAAGTCAATGCCGTTATTCATCTGATTAAGTATGTGCAAGTAAACCGAGAAGCAATCATCATGGACTAAGAAGGCCTCTCGTTCAAAAACATGTCGATATGGCCATGTCGATTTTGAGACGAAAAGATTGACAACATATTGTTTCGCATCCTGATTTTGTTGATCACACAGTCGTGTAAAACGTTCCAACGTATAGTTACCAGAGCTCGGAATCTGCGTGATAATGCCTGTCGACGTCCCCTGCTCCGTAGATTGTAGCAGAAACTCGGCGCCAGTCACGCCGTGGCACTCTGTGCCTGAGCCGCACAGAGCTCGTGCAAGATGCCCTGTGGACACATGAGCTCGGCGGCAAAATGTCGCGCGGTTGATGTCACGGACCGGTTGTCCTTTTGCTCCAGGTCAAACACAATGGACATCTAGTTCTCTGCAGCACGTATGAGGGCGGAAGTTCACTTTCAGGCCGGCAAAGATCCTTTAAAAAAACATGCACCATCACATCAATCGAAACTCGTGCATGTAAGGAAGCGGTGGATTCTTGATACAAAGGCAGCAATATGTTTGTTAGCTTATAATGGAGATCGGAGTGCATTCCCTCTTTTGTAGCCATGAGTCCATTTAGTCAGAGAATGGTAGTCTCTCTAATATTCGCGCTAAAATCCGGTACCGGCAGGAAATTCGAAGACAAATTTGGACAACGAGTGTGAAACGTTTTTTATATTCAGGTGTCAACACGGCCTCTTGTGCATCCTCGAATAGATCTATCGACCAAGATGGGACGCTCAAAGCGAGATGTACTCGCCACCTTCGACCAGACTCTCAACCCACCTGCGACTTTACCAGACGACCATGCCATCTGTCGAGTGCTTAAAGCTGTGGGCAACAACTTGTTCAATGTCGAGGATGCGACGGGCAAAACATTGTTGGTAGAACTCCCTGCCCAATTCAGGTCCAAGTTTTGGATCAAGCGACGAGGCTATGTTCTTGTAAACCTCGTCGCCTTCTCAGAGCGCGATAACAAGCTCGACGGCGAGATCGTCAACCTCGTTGGCGAGGAGCGCATCTGGAGGAAGATGAACTACTGGCCTAAGGAATTTGAGAAGAAGAATGTTTATAGCGATAGCGATGACGACGACGAGGAAAGGGAAGACTATAATGTCGGCAAAATGCCCTCCAGCAGTGACGAGGACGAGTGTTGAGCCGACCTATTCTACATGTTCGTGCTGCTCATGCTTGACCGCGTCTTGCTCTTCGGTGCGCGTTCCCCACCACAACATTGCCAGACTAAGAGCAAGAGATCCGACGACGACACCGGAAGAAGCATTCGTGCTCGGATACACGTTCCACGCCCACTCCTGCGCCCCCCACAAGACGTATATCGACACCGGGTGCAATCCACTACGCCATAGCATGAACGGTGTCGACCATGCTACCAGAGAGTAGAATTGATAGTGAAGAGAGCGAGCGCACAGCAATCCAATGGCAGTTGATGTTAGAATAGTTGTCAGTATGTAGTCTGGTGTGACTCTGTCGGATATGGCTTCGGCAACGCGCCAGTCCGCCATTTCAGACATGAAGAACTGAATCGTCTCCGGTAAAGACTTCTTTGATGGCTTGACCCAGCGTGTCCACGCAAAGAGTAGTAGGAGGGCTGCATGTGCTGCCAGTAAGCTGATAGAGAACGATCTAGACAGGAAGATGTCCTCTGGGACGAAGCGCCAATTCACTGTCCATTTGTAGAGAAACTGACGGCCAAAGTCGAATGCACGGTAGACATATGCACGCCAATGGGTTCGCACAAATTCATATGCGAACAGACCCTGAACTTGTTTAGTGAGAGCCTTTTCATTATGTTGAAGCAACTTGGCTTACCTGTGTTTGCGCAACCAAAAGCGCCATTGTGATCGAACGCTCAAGCTCGATGGCCTGAAGCAAGACAAAGGATACACCGGGGATGGACAGAAGAATGCTCATTTTGACGCCAACACCGCAGCTGAGGTAGGTTGTTCCCAGGACCCATTGCTTCTTTTGATACGCATAAATCGTGAGCCATAGAAAGAGAACGGCGAAGCAGTCATTGAACAGCCGCAACATGTATATGCTGTGCAAGCGCTTGGATAGCACCAGCAATGGAAACACGTAAGGCGGAACCTGCACCAAGAATGTCAGCAACATCCCTTGTGGCAAGAGATGAATGAAGGCGAACCTTGGCACGACGATAGCAAGCCATAACGACAGCCAGGGTAGCAAGATAGACCAGCGCGAATAGAACCTGTCCAACTACGATGTTCTGACCTCGATTTGTCAATGCATGTAGGATCCTGTATATGTACACGTGCAAGCCTGGGTACACGAGCGGCCCCGTGTCACCCTCGATTTTGTAGTAATTCTTTTCGCCTTTCACGTAGGCGTCAATCTGCTGCATATATGTGACCCAATCAATCTCCGTGTCTTTCCCATGTTAGCGTGATGCACTCGCAGATGACCTTTGTCGTTCAGCGCTTACATGGAATTTTCCATATGATCGCTAGACACAACACTGCATCGCCAGCGATGAGTAGAGGCGAGACCCATCTCGTCTGTTTCGGATCCTTCGCTATCAAGAACAGACTTTTTATCGATTCCATAATTTTCGATAAATGGAAAATACGATGTTGTTGGACGTGGACGTGGACGAGGTATTATAGTTTCTGCGATGTGCCCCTTGTGAGGCGGTTGTAAACCTGTCAACTTCGTAGTGTGTTTCATCCAGGTTGCAAACATCGAAACACCAGTAAGGGTGGCACTACCATTGCTTCTGATATGATTCAAAATTCGATAATCGAATCCTACAGCACGTCTTGCCTACGTAACTCTAATCATTCACGTTATTTCGGTCATTTTGAGTTACCGCTTCCTCATCCTCGACTCTGAGCCAACTCCACACAATGCTAGACGAACTTGCCCGCGGCATCAGCGCAGTTGGCTAACTTTTGAACAAAATTGCATCCTCCTGAAAATTCATCTTTTAATCTCCGTTACATTGTACATCTGCCATCTATCTTCAGATGCGCAATGGGAAAAAGTGAGACTCTTCGCAGCGATATAAAATAGGGTGACCAAATCTTTATCGAGGAATTTGAGAACCCATTCTTAGAAAAGCTACTCGAGTGTACGGAATTATGGTTTTGAAAATGCCGTCCCGTGATAGCTTCTTGCAGCGCTTAATTTCAACGTCTATTTATGCACTCTGTGCTACAACCCCGCGGCAGCATATTTCTACGGAACACAGCTAAATGACCCAGGTCCGGAGAGTCACCTAGGCCCTTCGCGAAAAGTACAGTGCTACAGAGTTACCAGGAAACACAAACTGGGAATGACTAAGCAATTGAGTCTTGAATGCAATACATTAAGGATGGACAAGTTGAGTCATGAAGTGTTGTTTAGTTGAACTGAATCTAAAGTCTAGGCTGTTGTTTTTTTCTGTATATTTACTAGTATCTTGACCTGGGCGCTTTAGAACAAGTTTGAGAATTTGCTAAGGAGACGCATAGTATCGCGTTCGTAGTCAGTTCAAGGTAGAACTCCAAAAGTGTAAATTTTGCAGAATAAACAGAGACCTCGACTTGTACACGCAGAACCAACCAAGAATTTTGGTGGACATGCAGGCAAGCTGATCGATCATGACTTAGTGACTAGCTTCAGGGAAACAATACGTCAAGTTCCAAAGGAAGGATTGTGAATTGTAACTGACTTAGAATACAGAATTGAAATTCTTTAGTGCAATCCAGCCTTGCTATTGAAGTGCTCAGATCCACAGACCTTAAGTAATATATGACCTTTTGACAGACTTGCCAATACGGGACTCTTCAATGGGAAATACCAGGTTGTCGAGACTCTTTGTGGACAGCCGTGAGTCAAACATATGCCGATCCTGATTCTCTTTGGACAGAGCCCAGTTCATCAGCGCTGCTTTTTCTGCCCCTCGTCCCTTCCGAGTACAATCTCATCTCTTTCCCACAGATAGGATAGAGCAGTGCCCATGGGACCTAAGACGCAAATTCTGGTAAGCAGACCAAACATATCGCCTACCGAGAAGCCACTGGGTTCGACTCTTGCATTGAACCTTGCACTTAAGCTGAAGACCAGATAGGAAATGGATGATATGATGTAGTCCCATTGGAGAAAGTTGAGCGCGCCTTGGGCCAAGGAAGTAACAGTTGTGGCAGCATACGCAAAAGGATTTGCAGGGACAAGAGCAGACAGTGGGTGGAATTCGGCTGCTACAGAAGGATTATAAATATGTGGCAGTACAAGTGCCGTGAGAGATAGAGCCCAAATTGCGGCGTGACCTGGCACGGCAAAAGCGAGGCCAAATTTATAGACATTGCGAAGTCTCTGCAATTGATCTTGCTTGCTCATTGTCGAGTTAGGAGGGGATCCAGAAAATAGTTTCCAGAGCCTTAGAAGCAAGATCACGTAGAGGGGCACAGGCTGCCAGAGAGCGAGGGCCCTAACCTTTGTGTCAATGGAGATCACGGATGGACTTGGAAGGTTCATAAAAATGGTTGGCGGAAGAAAGCCTAGTGTAAAAGCGAGCGGAATACCAGAGAGAATGGCAGGATCAATGGCCAGGTTAGAGGGAGCTGGTGTAGCCACCGTTGGTGATGTGATGACGTATAGCAAAAGATATGCTGGTGCGATGAGAGCGAGTCCGCCAGCTTGGAAGAGCAACCCATACACGGAGATGCTGAGATGGAGGGTTAGCAATCTAATCATGGGGTCGCGTAGAGGGCAGAGGCAGCATACAAAGATACCAGTTTGCCTTTGTTGCCATTTCTGTATCCCTCGAGCAGCCAAATCATAAAGAACGCGAACCCTTGGACTGCGAATAAGGAACTTTGCAGGCTTAAGCCAGGGGCCGAGCCGTCTGTACATGGCGAGAAAAACTGCACCAAGGTAGCAAGGAAGTCATCAACAGCCTCGGCACCTGTGATTTTTGGGTTATACAACGTTCCGTCAGAAAGCACGCCTTTTGCTTTGTGCTGTTCAATCAACTCATAGTAGCCTGTGGAGATGGAAAGGCCGTGAATAGTGGCTCCACCTACCAATAGGAGAGCAAACAGAGTAAACTTCGTAAGAGCAGACATGGCTTGCGAACAAAATCTTTAGCTCAAGAAAATCCGGAATGAGGTGGGAATGTGCTGTTGATGACAACGATTATAACGAGATGATAATGAGACGGATTGCAGGCGTCCATCATCACAACCTTTTACCAAGGCGTGCTGATTCGTATCGACTCGGCTGACATGTTGCTCCGCAACACGAGACGATTCCTTGCTGCTGATCGCGTGAACTTAATAGGCTACAGGTTGACGTACATTCTCGGTACATGCAGGGAGTCTACAAGTACCTGTGGACCGAACTGCACCGCGGCTGTTTGAACGGCGGCTGGCTTTCGGGCGTATCTTTACTCAGCCAGTATTGGTATAACTGTCTTGCTGAAATCGTCATGGCTTTGCTTTGGCATGCGATGACGGGATTTCGCTGTCCTGCGTGCACTTCCAGCACAGAGCGCAGACAAGGCGGCCCCGATGCCGGTCGCAAGTTCTCGTGGCTTCTACGGGATCGCAAACTTTCCAAACATGAACCGATAAAGGACGGCACAGACGTCAAGGCCAGCCCAATTTTGCACGATGAAAGCTATATTCGCTGTAAATGAAAATTACGCACCTTGGTTTTCCTTCCCTACGTAGTAACTAGCATTTGATCTGCTCCGTCTACGTAGCGCCATCGCCCGATCACCTCTCCTACTCGATCATTCTCCGCAGGAGTACCCTCCGTCATCATGTTCGGTGTAATCGTATCTGGTCGACCGGTTCTCACAGCATTTGAAAAGATCTCGGACACGCAGATCAAATTCTCGATTCCTTCACATCCGCCTTTCAACCACCTCGTCGTTTTTACCTTGCCCGGCGCATCTCTACCAGTAGACGCCGCGGCTGCTTGCTATCTGCAAATTGCTCCAAGTGCAGACTTCAAGCTTCTTGGCGCGTTGAGCAATGACAAACAAAGCGCAATCTTCAAGATCAGGAACACGGCCGTAGGCACAGCAATGCATGGCATTGGAGTTGTGGACGAAGACGTGATGACCGATGGAGGAGCTCCAGGCTCAAATGATGCTATCACATTAGGCATATCGCTTGAACCGATAGCACAGGTCGAGGCGAATCTAGCTGCCGCAAAAGCTGCTCAGGGAGGCACCACAACAGGGCAAGAGCTTGTGAGAGCTGGAACGCCAATCGCTGCCCCCAGGCAAACGATCAACACAAAATTGTTGGCTCAACGAATCATACAAAATGCCTTTAACTTCCTTTCGAGCTTCTCAAGCGGAGGAAGCAATGATGCGGTGCCACTTAAGAGCTTTGAGGAGTGGTGGAAGAAATTTGAGAAGAAAATAGACTTGGACCCAGGCTTCTTGGAGCGCGAGACAGGATGAGGCTGTGACGCTCAATTGTTGCTTGACACTTTGGGAACAGCTCCCCAAGGTCGTAACTTTCTTCCTTTTGCCGATCAATTACGAACAAGTGCTGTTTTAAAGTCTACCTAAACATCGGGGGCAAAACCTCGTTCAAGGTAATGCCTAGGTGGAATGCAAGTGTCGACTCCAGCACCCCCTCTGTGTGCAGGATACTCCCTGACACAACCTCATCTCGATGATACTGAATTTTAAACCCCCCAAAATCTCAGTGCAGATCATAACGGCCCCTATCTGACTGATCAAGGCGACACTGCGCTGCCCAAAGCCTATATAGCAACACAGCAGCTGCTAGGTTACCCATCCATTTCGTACTCAGAAAACAAACGTACCCAGGACTGCGATCCTGTTTCATCGGCTAGTTCGTTTTGAGAATGATGTGCACTTCTGCAATATGCATGGACTAGCCTTTCGGGAGCGAACATGTACAAAAAGCCTGATCTGAGAAAACGTCAGTACGGCTCCAGATTGACTGTTGTAATCCACTCACAGTGACCATGCGATATGGTCAACTACAGTTCTGTGGAGCCGGCCTTCGTGTACTTCCTAGCTATGTTCACTGCTGGGAAATCATTTACATAGCTGCCCATTCGAATGTAAAAGCTCTCACATCGTCTTTGGCTCTTGCGCCTCCAATCATGTAGCCTTTCTTGACTCCCGTCCCCAGCCGCCCCCCACCAACAATGTCTAGTAAATCTATTTCTTCGTCCCATTCATAGCTGGTAACCAGAAAATGACTGTGATATCGAAGTGGATCTCCAGGATAAGCGACATACTGACATCCAAATCGCAAGCCTGGTCCCATGAAATATCCTTTCTCATGCAGGTGGGCAAACAAGGGGTACGATGAAGGGACTTTTGGCAGGTCTGGAATGGGTGACGCATGTAATGGTGGATAGGATGTTGTCGGTGTGAGCCGCAGGGGTTCGATCTTAGAGCTCTGTATAGCTTCCATGCTAGACCCAGCTCGTTTCAAGTGCGCCTGTTTTTTTTGAAGCGACTGCTGCCGCTGCATCTGAGCACCTTCGAGTCCTTCGCGCTCAAGTTCTGCAATGAAAGCTTTCTTTTCTTCTGGATTCAAATTGGCCAAATTACTCGCATGTCCCGCAACATCATCGGCAATAAAAGCATGGCCTTTTTCAACCAACAGCCTGGCCTCTTCAGGCATCAGCTCTAGAGGAATTCCGCTGAAAACCGTCTGCTGCGTAGCTTGTGGGATGTTGCCAATGAGAACTCCGCAGATGTGGTGTTTGGACCTCATGTGTGTGACTGTGCTGACATCAAATACGAAATAGCGAGAGGAAATCTCAGAGATCAAAAACGGCTCCGATACTGAGACTTGGACCATTTTGCACGACGTACGCTGTCTACACACATAGATAAAAAATTCAAATGCCATTCCGGTGTGTGACGATTTGTTGCGACCGGACTAGCTCCGTACGCGTACACTTCAGCATGCTCAAAGCACAACGTGGTAGTTCTACTTGGCACATCTGTAAATCAGAGCGATGTCTTAAGTTAGAAATAGGATTTCGATTGCGTCAACATGGCCTCCCCTTGTACGAATATTTCCCCAGATGCCTTGTAAACTATACAATCTGTGCAGCGCGTTGAATGATTCTGTGCCTATATTTGCTTATCAAATCTCCTCAATCAGGACCTGAAGCTTCTCATAGAACTATCTCGTCGTCACCATCCTCACTAGTCTTCAAGTTCACTTGACTTGCATTTTTATCATTTCTAAACGATTTTCAAAGGCGATTTTGAATTTTAATGTGCAATCGGGCAATAAATCAGGCTTTAGATTTGAACCTTTGCTTTCTCTGAATTCCTATATTCCCATTCCTCGCCGTCAAATGAAACAACGAGTTACGTTTAGCTTCGAGCGCTGGAATGTTTTCCCCGGACGTAATGGGTCAAAGGCTGCTAAGACTAGACTGTAAAGACCATTCCAAAGTTTGGAGCGAACATGATTAGGTTATTATGCAGTTTAATGCCGATCGCGCTCATATCGACCTGATTATTCGTTAAAGCCTCGCATTTTCGAGCTGCTTGCTGGTAACACAACCTTTGACAACGCAAAGAAGAAGGGCAGTTTTCCTAATGAGAGCTCTTAGTCATGGTGAGCAGCCCGACAGAGTAGGAAGACGAGAATTTTCGGTGCCGAGATGAGGCTCCTTCAAGGCAATGGCAAGCATGATTGTTCAAAGCGTCTGATGTGCGAAATGTCCAATTACATGCGCAGAAATTCTCCACTTCCAATTCCTGTCTCAACCCATTTTTCCCGACATATCTCCTTGCATGGGATTTTGGGCATATACTCTGATGTCGGCTATTACCGGATGTGGAAGTTCCAGCAGCTCTTCACACTAGGTACTATCCGGGGTCTGCGTTGAGAGGATCCACCGTTATCAACCTGTTCCCGTACTGCTCTTTGCTGGTCAGTAACGCAACCAGCGATAATAACAAGGATAAGATACAAACGCTTTATCTTTCCAACGGCTTTGTTCTGCATTATGTCGATCCCTGCATGTTGTGCCGTTCCGAGGGGACTAAGGGACTTGCTTCCTGCTTAGGTGATAGATAGCGAGACTTCTTGCTTTGTCGTAAAATATACAAGAGCTGCGAAAGGATCTGGCTACGCAACCTGAAAAGAATCTGTTCATTTCGAGATTTTCGTATTCGTGTTCCAATCTATTGCGCTACCAGAACAATGAGTTCACAGCTCACGTCTATTCCTGGCACAGTCCACCTTGTGGATCTTGAAGGTACAATGCATGTTCGCCACGCTGAGGGAGGGCAAAGAGACATTGTACTTGTTCCATCACCCAGCAGCGACCCAGAAGACCCGTTGAATTGTAAGTTTTGCGTGGCAATGTCTCGCATCACTGCTCCATGTTGATACCTGTCTTAGGGTCACCTCGTCGAAAAACACTATCCACGACATGTATGTGCATCTACACGCTCATGGTCGGAATCGCGTCCGCAGCTATATATTCCGTCCTTGAGCCTATTTCAGAAGCAACAGGCCTAACTCTGGGAGATCTGAATGCGGGCACGGGTTACATGTTCCTCTTCTTCGGCTGGGGTTGCTTGATTTGGCAGCCTCTTGCCCTTCAATATGGCAAACGACCAGTGTACCTGATCTCCATTTTAGCGACCATGGCAATTCAAGTGTGGGCGCCATACACCAAAACAAATGGACAATGGATCGCGAACAAGATCCTGCAGGGTTTCTTTGGTGCGCCAATCGAAAGTCTATGTGAGATCAGCGTGACGGATATTTACTTCACTCACGAGAGAGGTCGGTATATTGGATTGTACGCACTCCTTCTGGCAGGGAGCAATTTTTTTGCGCCCATCATCGCAGGCTTTATAGCAGACAGCCAGGGTTGGGAGTGGGTTCTGTTTTGGTGCGCCATCTTCTGTGGAATTGGATTTGTTTTCTTGTTTTTCTTCATGGAAGAGACAAATTTCCCCCGCGGGTCAGTGTTGCGTGAAGAAGAGAGCGGCACGCTATCGCCTATCGAAGTTGCCGAAACACCTACTTCAAGCAACGAGAAAAAGGGAGGCATAGATTCCAGTGCCGACAATATATCGCCCGTCGAACTGGAGACTGGGCAGACTGTGTTGTCTGAGCGACCAAGGACATACCTGGACAAGATCAAATTAATTCATTCTCGTGACTTAAAGAAGGAGAATCATATTCTGGGAATGATGTGGCGGCCGCTAGTCTTCCTCACATTTCCAGTTATTTTCTACGCCGGTTTCTCCTATGGCAGCAACTTGGTTTGGTTCAACGTTCTAAATGCCACAGCATCGCTAATCCTTGCTAATCCGCCATATAATTTCAAAGCCTCAATGGTCGGACTTTCTTACTTATCTCCTTTGATCGGTGTTGCTATAGGTTCCTTCTATACGGGAGTCCTTGGCGACAAGTTTATTTTAAAGCTTGCTAGAAGGAGATCTGGCATTTTGGAATCAGAATATAGGCTTTGGCTCTTTGCTCCAAGCCTGCTACTTATTCCGGGTGGTTTGATCTTGTGGGGCGTTGGAGCTGCCCACAGCATCCACTGGTTTGGAGTTGTCTTCGCGATGGGCATCATCGCTCTTACAAATACAATTGGACTACAGCTAAGCGTAGACTACTGTATCAATTCTTACAAAGACTTGAGTGGAGAAGCCATGGTAACGGTTATTCTCGTGCGCAACACGATGAGTTTTGCGATAGGATACGGCATTACTCCATGGGTCGACGATATGGGTCTGCAGAATGCATTCATCACTGCCGCGTTTGTGGGTCTTGCCCAGTGTTTGACATTTTTGATCATGATTAAATACGGCAAAACTCTACGCAAGATAAGCATGGTTAGATACCAAAAGTATGTTGAGCAAATGGCTGCGGTAGGAATGATTCACTAGCTGCAACCGACGTAGACGCATTCGGATGGCGAGTCACTTTTTCGCTGACAAGGGAATGGACGCGTCTATACCGCTGAGGAGATGAAAACCATGAAAAAGATGATGAAATAATATATCTGGTAGCCAGGAAAAGATATGAAATTTTCATGACTCGCTATTCTTGAGCATCAAAGCTCTACTGAAGGTTTATTTAAGGGAGGCCTGCTTGGTTGTTGCATACAATTGAGGTATGCTCTGGGACATGCGAATCAACTCCAGCCTAAATTCTGGCCTGGTCAATCATAGAGAGGTTGTAAGCCTCAGTGCAACAATCTATTGTGCTTTGATTCCTTTTCACTCCGTGTCTAGTTTCTATGAACAAGACAAATCTCAAGTATTGCAGTTTAAGACTCGAAACAATTGCGTAAATTGACTGACTTAAGTTATCAGTCTTCAGATTAATTATTCGACGTCTGTTGAAAATCATGATGTGAAACATGCTGGTTCAGGTACACTGAAACTCGGTGCATATTGATTCTTGAAGGTCCTGCACACAGCTCTGGCTAGATGATTTGCTGCTAAGAGTCAAATCTACTTATGGCTCTGTCATGCTTGACATGAAATTCATGAGAATAAAATCTGAGGCTTAAAAACCATTCCAGCTAAACAAGGTCTGGGATTCTGCCTACAACCACGGTCTATTGCACATAGGAAATAAATTCAGAAGCTGTAGTGGCTGATCATTGAATGATGACGCAATGGCATCGAACATACAGAGATATTAACATAGATTCACACTTCATATTGGCTGGCTTGAAGACACGAGTTGAGATGCCGCAATAAGCTTAAAAGGATACTTATGTAAAAATACGCTTCTAGTATCCAAACCGACATGCAAAAATGCGTCTCTATCAATCAAGAAGCGCCAAAGCCTAAAAGCTAAATTTCCATTTTTACGATATAAACCTGGTTGTTACATAAAATTTTCTAACACATTTCTATGAAATATCTGCTCAAATGCCCTATGAGGTTTCCCACACGGGCAGATCACTAGAGCACGCATTAATTCTGCGTCTTATAGCTATCTTGAATGAACTAGGCACATATTGCACATACACTCACATAAAGCTCTCTGTCAGCGCTCCTAAACAACTATAGCCTTCTTCGAATTTCTGGACATCGGCCGAGACCTGAAGATCAAAAGAAGTTGATGTTGGTTATCCCAACAATCACCATGAGCATGAAAAGAACAAGATTCACTTACGTCTTTTCTGGACCTTAACGTAGTCGAATATTTGCGTATGAAAGTGACAACATGAACAAGATATGGATAAGTGGAAATGTCCAAGTGCATCCCATTGCCTTATTTTACGCTTTCCAATAGTAAAAGTTTCTCGTTAAGATGATCGTGAGGCATATTCTCTCATGCCTGTCAGATTGTAAAACTTTTACATGTTTCTAAGCACTAACATTGTCGCGCTCAAGGCGTTCAAAAACATACTGCGTGAAAGTCGGCGATGGACAAGAGACGATATATTCAGAAACGAGATCTAATTTAGACCATGGAATAATTTCACAAATTCTGAGATCCCTTGCAAAAATATGCATTCCTCCTTCTCTCTACTACAGCCTTAGCTAAGGGTACAAATTCATATAATGGTAAAGGGCATCCATAAATCTGTATTTCTCTTCAGAAAATTTTACCCGTTTGAAAGAAATGTAAATTATGAGACTAATTTAGTACTGCATTACAAGTTTAGAGAAAATGAGAGAAATTAGCATGTAAACTTCTTATTTTGTCCCGTGGTCATATGAGCGAATGAGAAAATAACGTTCCTCTGGAAAGTATATACCATCCAGAATACATCAGAAATGCTGCTTCCATAACAAAATTGCTTTCGTAAATTCATAAAATGATTTTCCTAAACAGTAATACAACATAATTTTTAGTATTTAGCCCACTTAATGCATTTCGCACAGCAGTTCTTATATATATATATGAAACTTCATCATATCGCATAACTGTATTCTTCCTTGAATTAAGCAATCTCAAGGGTTGGATGTGAAACCAACTTCCTCGCTTTTTCTTCTAGGGACTGGGCAGAGTCGAATCTCCCCATCGTCCATCAAAAGCTAGTGGAAATGTAGCAAACAATATCTGAATTAGTTCTTGTGCAGAGCGAACCTGTGAAAATCACTAGGGATAAAACTTTTCCCCAATAGCTTAAAGAATATTAAGTGCAAGTTACGCTGATTCACTTTATTTGGTAATTCAGAAAACACAATCGCTCGCATAGCAACTTTATTTGATTTTTCCAGTATGTGATCTAAGAACCTTGTACTTCATCAGCAGCAAGTAAGGTGCAATAAGAAATATCTTTTTGGGACGCTAAACATGCAGATTCATGAAAACTTTCCTAGACTGATCTATTTGCTTGCGTGCTATCCCCAAACTACCCTCCTTTGGTTTTGAACTTGCGAGAAGAGTTGAATAGCCCTGATCAAGACCATTATATAAACAGCAATTTTGCTAAATTGGTCATGCTCACCATAAACGGCTTATCAGTGTTGCTGGATGGAAGAAATATATAACGCAAAGACCGCAATTTTTTTATTCAAACTGCTGAAGAAGGAGACTTCATTTTCAACTGGTAATGAGACCAATTTGCAATCTTAAGAATGCCCAGTGTAAATTGAACAGTTAGAAACATTTTAAAATACGAGCATAGATTGCTCTAAGAAATATGACGATAATATGGCATTTTTCTGATTCTTCGCATCATGATGTGTCGTTGGGAGGTCTGTGAATCTGAGTTGATTGTTGCAGAGTACATATCTTCATGATCAGCTCATGGCTCTGATTGGCTCTGTGGGATGAGGCTCCTCTCGTTTCACCTTTTGTTTTGAAACGTCTTTCAGATGAAACGATAAAGAAACTTGATAATTAAGATCAACCCAAACAAATGAATCTTACAAGGCCGCCTAAATCATCGGGTTTTTTTTTTCCTTCTCAGGTATTTGAAATCCCTATAAAGCGTTGCGTCAAATGGTTTCACGCGCTACTTTTGACTCAAGCAAGATATAGCACGTCACTTCAGGCCCTATTAATTCACTCTTTTGGACGGCTATTGATCATATGCCCCAGCGGCTCGTGCATATAAGCGACTCGCTGCTGAAACTGAGTTTTAGGGGAAGCTTACGAGGCCTACGCGCTCCTCCACTCGGTGCGTGTGAGGGAGCTGCTTAGCGCCATGCTTTAATTGGCATGTAGAGCTCTGTGGGCACGCATCTTGTGGACTCCCCTTGTCGCTCCTCCCACACAGAAGGTCATCCTTTATTTTGCATTCGCGTGTCGATTTTTCTGGTCTCCACAGCTGAGTTCCAACCCTCGTAAGGGTTAAAATTGGCGATGAAGATAGTTTCTGTTTCTCTGCTGCCCTCTGCCAAGTATAAAGCTTGGCATTCCTCTCGTTATGTCTTTTTCATCATTCCACTCCGCAGTTTAGACGTGATCATTCAGTTCATCGAGTACTTTTTTCTCCTTCGCATTTTTCAAGGCTGGACCTGTTCACAATCCTTGGCTCATTTGCATACCATTCTTTCCTTTCTGCTTGCAATATCGAGTTGCCTCACTCCTGCGTCCCAACATCTTCGTATAGGAAGGTAAAAAAAGGCAACATTTCTGAAATAGTAACTGCGACTATGATCTCTGAAAAACTCTCATTCTTTGCTATCACTGGCTTTATCGGCCTCAGCAGTGCTCATGCTGTTATGTCAAATCAGTGTGCTGATTGGATGGATCGGATCAGCGATCCGACTCCCAAGTGGGTCTCTTGGCGGATCTGGATAATCCACTAGGATTATCCGGATTGATCCACCTGAGGCCCTTTATGGCGTTACTGAGGCTGTTGATTATGCCACATATGACTTAAAATAGAAAATATTTATGATGGTGAAGTGCTCGGATTGCTATTACTTTAAATCTATAATCTTAGCCTTAGCCCATGATTGCAAGCATTGAGTCGCTTGGATCGTTTGAGGCTTCAGGTGGTTGCGGTGCTTAGTCACCATATGACCTAATCGGCTGAACAAGCGTTCAGGCTCATCGCTCATCGCAGGTATTGACAGCATATCCAATGCCATTTTG
>NW_015622183.1:0-14255 GCF_000836295.1 Verruconis gallopava | reverse complement strand
ACTGCCTGCTTTTGCACCGGATCTATATCAAGATCTGATAATGGTGTTGAACCTCGATTCTGCAATTGTACCCAACCACCATCCTCCTTTCTGAACTCCTCGTTATGCCGATTTCGAATATGTTTGGTAACGTTGCTTGTGCCATTCTTAATCGGCCAATGGTGCTTCTGCTTCACCTGTTTTTGGTGGCATTCTAAGCATAGCCAATAATGGTTATTGGTCTCGATTTCTTCGATAAGCACACCACGATCCCATATAGGTGAGTTCAACCGATTTACTGCTCTTCCGATTTGCTTAGTAAAACCAGGCAATCTTGTGAACTCCACCTTAGTATAATCAAATCGCTTCGGTACAAAGGTATCGAGGTCACCGGCGTGTGCTTTCAGGCTTATGTCCTCTGATTGAGTTGGTGGTGATGATACATCTGATATAACAATAGATGCGTCTGCAAGTGATGAGGTGGGACTTGATGGTGAGTGTAGTGGTGACTCAACCACCACTACCTCATTTTTAGGTCTTTCAGGATGACGTCTTGAGGCTCGATTGCTTGCCATGGCGGTATACCACTGTTCATGATTGATGGTACTTGGCTTCAGGACGGGCTTATTATGAGCAAGAGCATAGCACAATGATGACATGATGAAATGCGGTGTGATAAGGCAAGTTTGGCATATGTGATGAGAGGTGGCAGATATGCTCACAATTGGCCTAAGCATTAAGCCACCACTATATAATTGGATCATCCGGATGGATTATCCAAATCCACCGCCCAATTTGGATTGTGGCTTATTGGATAAATCCGAATGGATCTATCCAATTAGATCCACCCAATCAGCACACTGTGTCAAATCCCGTTCCATATGGCTTTGGTGCTGGCCTCACCAATGGGCCTATGGTTCAATCTCAGTTCCCTTGCAAATCAGATGAAGTTTCATTCACTGCAACTTCCAATACAACTTGGATGGGTGGTCAGACCCAACCACTCCATCTTCTGTCCGCCGCTACCCACGGAGGAGGGTAAGTCGTTGACCTTATGCTTATGTCTAAAAGACTAAGAGAACCTAGTTCTTGTTTCATTGCTATGACTTATGAGACGCCCGGGTCTTCAGGGTTCTCTGATCTGGCGAACTGGTATAATATCTATACAATCCCAGGTTCCTGCCCTGCTACAACTGCTGGCAATCTCGACACCGCTACGACTACCGATGGCTACCCTTCTGGTGTTCAATGCACCACTTCAGGAGATAGTGGGACTGATTGTGTTCATTCCTACGATATCCCAATGCCAGATGAACTCAAAGACGGCAACGCTGTATTCGCCTGGGTCTGGTTGTCAAAGGTTACGACAGAAACTTACATGAATTGTGCTCCGATTACTATATCAGGTGCTAAAGCAAGTGGCGATTTCACATCGCTCCCCAGCCTCACTGGTTTGAGCTTCACAGGCCTTAGTGGGGGTGGTGTTCCAGGTGGCAGTAGTTCTGGCTCTTCTTCAACGGGAGGTACAACGGCTGGTTCCGGTTCAGCAGCTTCTGGCAGTACTACGACCACCCCAAGCGCAGTTGCTTCTTCCACATCAACTGCTTCTTCCGTTGTGAATTCAGCTGCGGTTGCTTCAGCTTCAGCGTCATCTGGCAGTCAGCCCGCCTCTGGAAGCACTGCAGCTGCTGTTTCAGGCGCGTGTAGTCCTGATGGATCCATCACATGTACATCAACATCTTTCTCTATGTGTTCAAATGGACAGTGGGTATCCATGGGCAGTATTGGTGGCCTAACATGCTCGAATGGTCAGCTTAACAAGCGGTACCAGCTGTTTCGTGCCTAATATCGCTGTGCGAACACGAATTCATTATCTTGGAAGCTCCTTAGCCACTTATTTGTTATTTAAGGGTCGAACATATTATATAAATAAACGTTTTAGAGCCATAACATGCTGTTCTTTCTGTACCCTTTCATCTCATCATTTGCTGCAGATGTAGTGCATTATCTTATGTAAGAGAGCCCTTATACCGTGCATTATAAGCGAGTGGCCCATATAGGCGAGTGGCCCACTGTTACGGATGTAACACGTGAGATCACGTGAGTGATCATTTCGGTCATTTTGAGCAGAATGATTACTCGAGCTAATCAATTATTAAGAATAGGAAGAACTGCTTATTATACTTCTTTCGAGCAGTATGAGCAGTAGGATCACTCAGTCTATAAAGGAGTGTAAAGGTTCTTGGGCTGAACGCCTCGTCTGGGGCTAG
The DNA here is from genome assembly GCF_000836295.1 of Verruconis gallopava. Lineage (NCBI taxonomy): Eukaryota > Fungi > Ascomycota > Dothideomycetes > Venturiales > Sympoventuriaceae > Verruconis > Verruconis gallopava. The sequence goes on along the minus strand of NW_015622183.1, from coordinate 12,006 downwards.
GACACTCGATGTCAAGGCCGCCCCTGAGGGTGAAGAAATAGGAAGAGAGGAGAAGACCTTCTATGGATGAGTAGGTATAGATGAATTGAGAGGTTTGTAGTATAAGAGAGATAAAGATATAAGATAAAATAATAAAGATGGTAGAAGGTAGGTTAAGGTAAGATATGTGAAATAAAATAAAGTAAGGCAAAACTTAATAAAGCAAAAATTAGGTAAAGAACTATAGATATCTCAGCTTAGCATTCCGTTGTTATTATCCCCTTTTTCTCTTCTTCTTTATCTTCTTTCCTATATATATACTACTGCTTTATCATATAAGTTAACAGAAACCCTGGCAACGAGTCGCGTGATATTTGAGGGGCATGGTATGATATGAACCATTTTCCCCAGTACACCATTCCTTAATTCTGATAGGCCAATATGCTTATTTTGCTTAATTAATCAAAATAAGCACATCACGTGATTCCTCGCATGTTACTTCGTAACACTTAAAGGTGATCCAGTCCTCAAACCTAATTGATTACTTTTGATGAGTGACTGAGAAAAGAGCCAAAAGAGCTGTACCTTATTGTAGCCCAATTACAATATTTCCACTTTTCCATGATCATTGGTTAGTCTACAAATATGTGGTTCAATAAATACGGTTGCTGTAGACACAGTGTATCAGAATAGAAAATTTTTAGAGGTAAAGCGAAGTGAGAAGGCAGAGACATATGGATCAGGGCTTTGCAGCCAGCAAGTCATATATGTCAAAGCAGCGTAGGATATATTCCATTCTTTTCCATTAAATTAGCCTAACTCCATAGTAATTAGCTTTATCCCTGATCTAAGTATGATATTCACCTATCTCAGTATAATACTTACTCTACTCCCCTTATAATTCTGAGTACTCTCTGCTTCAGGCCTGTATGGCGATTGGTAATATCAGAGACATATGAACATTTAAAACCAACTCGTAGGATGATAAATTAGGTGACTGCTCACTGCACTTAACGAGTGAGCAGCATAAGCACATGGAAATCAAGGTCTATAAAAAAATAATGGATCAACTCCTTACCAGCTTATAGTTAAACTCTCTCATTTGTCTAATTTATTAGTTCGTATTACTTTCTCTACTTAAAGCCGAAATATCTTAGGATATAAATATATTCTTACCTTGTTAATCTTCGTTTTCTTTGAAAAATTCTGGAAATATCGTTGCTCTTCATTAGCCAGAGTAGAGTCCAGAAGGTTGCGCTATATTCTTGTATGATAAATGAAACGAAGTTGACGCTTTCAAAGGAGAATGACGATGTTGAAGGTGATATGAACTGGAAGTATTTTTTTGAAGGCTGAAATTTGTGCTCATAGTCGTTCTAGGCCTCGCAGCAGAAGCAAATGGCATGGTCACTGGATCTACCAGTTAATAATATTTTACCAGGTCGCACAAGTGACACTGGGTACGTTTGTTGGAGTCTGACCGCGACCATCGCTAATCCAGGCAAGGTAGAACGACTAAAATTGAGGCACCGATCGCATTGATATATCGGAAGCTGCTTTACATGGTTCAAAGAAGAGTCGACCAATCTCGGCCAGAGTCGAAGTAGTGAGACTGCCATGTAGAAAGACCACGCTGATAAGATCAAATCGCAAGGAGATCTTCCACTCAAGCGAAAAGCCAGTTGTGTTCAGGAATGATGATATATGACCTAATTTGGTCGTAAATAAGCAATGAATCAATGTAATGTACTCTGAATTCAGAAACCCAATAGTAGGTTTCGTTAAAGTCGGAAACATGGGTTCTAACACCTTTTAGTCGTTCATTCTTTCGAGAAAGTTACTGTAATAGGAAGGATATGTCTTTACGCTACCAAATGCTTTCCAGGAGCCTGATGCTTGGAGAGACACTGTCCACTTAACGGACAAAGAAGTCTTTAAACAGGTACTGCAGATCCTCGCTCACTACGCGGAAGTACATGAGTATTTGCTAGTCTCTCCAGAAGGCAAGGGCAGAAAGACACTCAATGGGCATTTCCCGGGTGCATGTATGTTTCCATGACAACTCGTATTGTGATCAATCATGTTAATGGCTAGAAAGACTACATAACGACGATCGAGGGCTTCATCACATCCACCAACCGAGGCATTCAAGCCGTCGTGAGCCAATGGTTGGGTCAGCATTTCGCTAAGATGTACAACATCACCGTTGACTATCCAGTTCCACTAAAAGCTGGTGAAGACATGGAGAAATGTGAAAGCAATTGTACTGCTGGCAGAACTCTTGGAGCTTGACGACCCAATCTATTGGGGTCAACGTGCTGATTCATGGTGATGTTAAAGGCGCAGTGGTTGGTTGTCCAGAGAATATTGGATAACCAAGACACCGATCATTCGAGATTCCTCCAGGGATGGGAGAAATCCAAGCAGTTATCATCCCCGTCGGTGTCACGGTCAAGACCAGTTCAGCGGACAAGGACAAGCTGTACTCGACAATTGATGAGATTCACAAAAGCTCTTGGATGCAAACGTGCGAGCTAAGAAGGATTCGCGGGATAACTACAATGCCGGCTAGAAGCTTAATGACCACGAGCTGAAGGTTAGTTCCAATCGACAACCACATCCGCTTTTCGGCACAGTAACTTTGTTGTAACAGGGTATACCCCTCCATTTTGAGTTTGGACCCAAGGCAATGGTCCAACGGGCAACATCGTCGCAGTTAAGTCGTGACGATACCTCCAAATCCATCGTGCCGATCTTCGATCTTTCTACCTCTATGCCGTCTATCCTCGAGAAGATGCAAGACGACAGGCTCTCCGGCGTCAAGAAGGAACACGACGAGCACTGCGGAGTCATCGCCGACTGAGTGCACGTTGCCCGAGACCTCAATGATCGGAACGTCCTTTTGCTACCTTCCTGTCTCGACGGCGACTGCTGCAACGCGGTCAAGGACGAGACTGCTGCCAGGGGACATGGTGACAACGCGGACGAAGATGCAAAGGCTCCGAGCATGTGCGCTAAAGCTCTGTGCATTCCATTTGATCAGGATAGTCTTGGTAAGCTGCGGGAGAAGTGTCTGAGGCTGGCATGTGGGAAGAAGCTTAAGCGTTGGTGTAGATTAGCAGATGTTATTAGGCGTTCGTTTTCCCACGGGTGAAAACAGGAGCGGAGTTAGAAATGGGCGCACATGGTTCGAATTGGGAGATGTGCAGTTTATGATAGGCGTTGCTTGCAGGATAGACGCGTCGACGTATATAACAACATCGCGTATGTGGATATCTTTCAGAGATGCTGTGTCAAGTCTCTTTAATAGATTATTTGACGGGAAAATGCAAACATCGAATTAATAATTTAGAGGCCTTCACTGGCCGACAATGTGTTTCCTCTATATCGATACTATTTCTAAGTCCCAGAGCTCACATACGCCCTCACTCACCACAAACCACCTCAGATCGCTTCAACCTCAACTACAAGAAGTATCTCCGGCCAGACAACCGGCATCCGTATGCCTGAACTGCGAAGCATCTGCCCTGTCATAATGCACGGGGTCTGAGAATGAGCCCAGGCCAATTTCGACTGGGCTACAAAAGCAGAATTGTTCATCCCAGGCTGATCTAGAAGCCGAACACGGTAGACAGTCGTCTCATCGAGCCCAGGGAGCGTAATCATCGGTGGGGGATAGTACTCAGTAGTCGTAACCTGTGTGATTGTGTAGATGGCGTGTCTCCTATCCTTTGACACTGCGCCGCGGACGTCCTGGCTCGGAGAATCCCCAGGTAAGTCGGCGAAGACCAATTTGCCAGTGTGAATCACATGTCTCCACCTCTTATGCAGCTCAATCCACCAATGCAAATCATGGAGCTGCTTGCTATCTACCCGAGACACATCCCATTCGATACCCATGTGTCCGAAAAAGGCCGCCCCAGCACGCAAGCAAAGATCATGTGTCCTACCAGTCGTGTGGCTTTTTGGTGCGCCTACGTGTTGCCCCATCATCTCTGGTGGCACGACCAAGGAAGTATACTTCTGAATTGTAAGACGTTCTATCGGATCAGTACAATCACTAACCCAGATCCGATCATTGTGCTGCAGAATTCCCAAGTCAACACGGCCACCTCCAGACGCACAACTCTCGATTTCAAGTCCTGGGTGCCGAGCTTTGAGCGTGTCAATCAAAGCGTACAGAGCTTCGACATTCTTTCGTATAGCAGGAGCTCCATTTAGTCCGCCAGGCTCAATAACATCACGGTTATGATCCCACTTGAGGTACTTGATCATCGGGTAGTCGTTGAGAAGTGCATCGATTTGCCTCAGGATATAGTCAAAAGCATCCTTGTTGGAAAGGTCAAGCACGTACTGGTCTCTTCCTGCTAGCGGTAATCTAGTGCGAGTCGGTCGGAGAATCCATTCGGGATGAGCCCTCGCGAGATCTGAGTCCAGGTTGATCATCTCTAACTCAACCCAAATACCACATTGCATTCCAAGGCCATCAATGTGATCCCACAGTGGCTGAAGGCCTCGAGGAAATACATCTCTGTCGACGCTCCAATCGCCTAGTCCTGCATTGTCAGATCGCCTGCCCTTGAACCATCCGTCGTCGAGAACGAATCTCTCCGCACCTAGGCGTGCAGCAACGTCGGCAATCGCTTTAAGACGATCCATGTCCATATCAAAATACACTGCCTCCCAGGTGTTGATCGTTACGGGGCGCGGGAGACTAGGATGGCTCTGCGGAGCGGACAGCATCCGTCTGCGAAGAAAGTCGTGGTATTTATACGACATTTCTGACAGCCCGTATCCCCATGATCCGAGCGCAGTTGGGGACGCATAGGTCTCTCCAGAGTTGAGTGAAACCTCGCCCGGCAGCAGCAGCTCCCCTGCCTGAATGAATTGTCCATAGTTTGAACCTTTCTCCGCGTTGATCCTGTAATTACCGCTCCATGCGAGATGGACAGCATGTACAAGACCTTTCTCGAACCCGAAACCAGGTTCTCCAGCTGCAACGATAAGCGTGCCACCCAAGCCGGGTCGCCCACGCCGCGACTCCTGTATGTGTTTCCCAATGGTGAAAGCATGTCTTTGGGGATAACGCTCACGAAGATGCCGTCCAGTTGTTTCCAGGAGCTCGCGTGCAGTCATCGGGACCGGAAATGATAATGCAACGTCGTGAATATGGAGCACATCCTGACTCTCTTCGCTGGCGATATTCTTGATGATCAGGCGTTGGCTGAGAAGACCACTCTGCAAGACTTCTGCCACGAATTCTATGGAAATATGTGCATCTACGTCGGCAGCTATTATGGATATGGACGAGGCTGTGCTTCGCGCATCTGAAATTGTGAACTTGGGTGAGAAATATCCGGTCTTGGACCTCAGCATGGTCAAACCTGGCGTGCCCTGCCATCCTTGCGATTCAAGCGGCAGTAAGCTCAGACGCGGTGTTTGGCAAAGTCCTCCAGAGACAGCTTGAGGTTGCGATGCTCTCACTAGGGACTCGATCACTGCATATGTGGTGTCGACCAGCTCTGGCCCCCAATAGACAATGCTCGGAAAACCAGGTCCTTGGAGATCTAATACAACGCTGGTACCGCCATTGGAGATATGAAGTGCCCTGGATATCATGATCATCTCGTCAATTATAGGGTTCATATTGCAAGAGTTGGAAGCGGAGAAATTGATCACTCTTTTATGTTAGCTGGGGATACAACAGCAAGCAGTTTTCCGCCGCTAGCGGAATCGCAAAAAGCTCAGGTCAATTGCGATGACTGATTGGCAAGATGCTTATTCACCAAGTAACAAGATTATTCAAAACACAAGTGCATAGCAAAAATAAATCTTAACTGACTCTGGTGAAATCGACATATTCAATTTGAAGAGACTGAATTCTGCGTTATTCGGCTGCTATCTCCTATTTTGTTGGGAACTCCAGGAAGTGTACTGGAGGTATCGTGTCTTTATCTATTCCAAGGAATTGAGCGATGATGGTGGACTGGCTATACCACTTCTTTGGAGCAGATAACTTGTTACTGTTGTAGGATTGTTGTCAGCTGAGTCCACGGAGAAATTCTTGAAGCATCGGTATTCTGCCTCACAATTGCTATCGGCAGATGCTCGATGAGCATGTGTAACGCGGAGTCCGCTGTGCTTAAGTCCTCAAGCCTGTGCCACTGCCGCCTCATCATGGTACAAGATCAAGCTTGGTGATGTGCTTGACTATATAGATATCGAGAAGCGAACGAGAAGTATACCTTTGAATATGAATGCGTTTACCACACGACGGCAACTTTAGGGGCTAGCACACAAGGCAGATACAAGATAGATGTCCAACTCCGGCTTTGGTGCCAGCTGTGGCTGTGTTGGGGCAAGTCATGAAGATCAGTCCACGCCAATGCCTAGCTATTGCTTTGGATAATCGGAGGTGATGCTACAAAGTCAGGGCACAGTAAAGGGAATACGCTGGCGCAAACTAAGCACACCCCGCACTCACATACTAAAGTTTAACTCGCTGGTGAACACGTTCGCTAGTGTCTGTTGACGCAGATGCAAGAGCTGAATCCGTCTAATTGGCTGCTCGGTCCGACTTCAGTGGCCCAAGTTCTCCGCCTTTCCCTAGCCACCGTTCTCTCCGCTGCCGTAGAACATGTGCACCAAACAACCGACACAAAGGAAATGGTTTGTGCTCTTTTTCTGTAAGAGTTACGTAACCGGTGCAAGAAGGTTCATCGGGATCATTTTTTGCTTCGAACTGCTGGACCGTGATGCGTTTGAAATGTGACTTGAGTTGTTTCAGAGTACAGGAAGCTGTTGAATGTAAAGGCCATCATATCTATGGCACACTGCTCTGCAACAGTTAATCTCTATTTGTCATGATGGATAGCACCTGCCAACATGACTTGTGTGTCGCTACAAGTGCTGTTGTAGGACAGAATGCGTACCAGCTCTGCAGCAACATGCCCGAGAGAGGTCTTGATTATTGTGGACTTTCAGCATCACACCAGCAGTTAATAGGGAAAGACTGTCCGCCTCCTGAAACCTGGCGGTCAATACGAATTAACCCTTTCGGTGATCTCAAGCATCTCGCTTGTTGATGTGATTTGCTTGAAAGATCCTGCTTGGTTTGAACTCCATCTTTGACTCGATGACTCCAACACTGGACATGAATTGCCGCCGTTGGTTATTTTTCGGAGATGGTTTAAGCTAGACTCATCCCCGCATGCAGCTGAGAGAGCCAAATGCCAAATCTCCAGACGACTGATCAACCTCACCATACAGGGTTTTCCGAATTCCGCCGCTTGCCCCAAAGCAGTACAATATATGAAATGCCATCGATAAACTAGAACAAACGTTTAGCTATATAGATAGGATGAATCTCCACAGCATGGACGGCCAGGCGCAACTGCTCTGGCATCCGCAACATCGAACACAATTGCCCTTGAAGACATTTATCACGATCAGATTCTCCATAATCAACCATGGACGAGAAGGGAGATTTTAGAACTGTCAGGCTCGAAGAGCCAAATGGCAATTTCGACCGATCCTGGCGCGAGGAGCAATGGGGAGATCGTAATCTCACTGTTGCAGCCCACGACTTTGCAGAACAGGAGAAAGAGATGAGCATTCGCGAAGCCATCCTTGCGAATAAAAAAGCCATCATCTGGAGCTTGATCATATCATGCTGCGTCATCATGGAAGGCTACGACACCAATCTCATCGGCAACTTCTTTGCCTACCGTAGGTAACTCTTCACTATATAGTTCTGGACTATGCTGACGACGAGCAGCTTCATTTCAGAGAAAGTATGGCGATCCGGTTGAAATCACCAAGCAAACACCCTCTGGCTTCTCCATTCCAGCCAGCTGGCAGTCAGGCCTCCAACAAGGCTCAGGTGTCGGTTCCATCTTCGGTACGATCATAAACGGTTGGCTAATCACCGCCTTTGGTCCACGTCGAGTTCTCCTTTGCACCTTGTGTATTATGACTTGCTTCCTTTTCATCGTCTTCTTTGCACCCTCCAAGCCAGTACTTCTGACAGGACAAATCCTCTTGGGTTTCGAATGGGGCATTGTAAGCCGTCTTTCTTCAATGAGAAGTTGGAAGACAAGCGCTAATAGATGCAGTTCGCTACCACGGCTCCAGCCTATGCCTCCGAAGTACTCCCACTTCAACTGCGTGTTTACTTCACATCTTGGACGAACATGTGTTTCATCATTGGTCAACTGTTGAGCGCTGGTGTACTGCGAGGCCTTGTCACACGCTTGGATCAATGGGGTTATCGGATTCCCTACGCCCTGCAGTGGATTTGGCCGGCATTCCTCATCCCCTTAATCTGGTTTGCACCAGAATCTCCATGGCATCTGGTTCGACACAATAGGCTCGAAGCTGCAGAGAAATCCATTCGCCGACTCCAGACTCCGCACATTCAGCTTGACCCGAAGCGTACTCTGGCACAGATTGTTTATACGAACAACCTTGAAGAACAATTGTCTGTCGGCACGAGCTATTATGACTGCTTTAAAGGGTTCGAACTCCGCCGAACTGAGATCGCTTGCGTGGTCTTTGGTGGCCAGCTTGTCTGTGGCCTTTGCTTCGCTTACGCTTCTACATACTTCTTCCAGCAAGTCGGACTGAACGACAAGGCCGCATATTCTCTCGGTCTCGGAGCAAATGCTATGGCTCTGCTTGCCTGCTTCTGCAACTGGTTTTTTCTTATGCCGTTAGTACCCGCTTCTGAACATATTTTCGCCTATTAGCTAACCAATATTATCCAGCTACTTCGGACGCCGCACAGTCTACCTTTGGGGCATGTGCGCTATGGCAATTGAGTTATGCATCATCGGTATCCTTAACCCATGGACAAATAAGACCTCAGTTGGCTGGGCCCAAGCTATCATGACTCTTGTCTGGACCTTTACGTTCCAGCTCTCCGCTGGTCAGCTCGGTTGGGCCTTGCCAGCAGAAGTTGGATCCACGCGTTTGAGGCAGAAGACAGTTTGCCTTGCGCGAAATGTTTCGAACATCACTGGTGTCATTGGTGGCACTCTCGAGAACTATTTTATGAATCCAACGGCCTGGAATCTCCGAGGATACACTGGCTTTGTCTGGGGTGGATGCGCATGGCTGGTCTTTATCTGGGCCTACTTCAGACTCCCGGAGACGAAGGGCCGAACTTTCCATGAGCTCGACATCTTGTTCGCCCAGCGCGTTCCTGCTCGCAAGTTCGCGACAACCCAAATTGACGAGTTTGATGAACATGAGCAGAATATTCTTGCTGAGCGATATTCAGTCTCGGGAGCGCCACCAGAACGTCCATCAATCATTCCTTCAGTCACAAACATCCTGGCTACTCACGGGCACGCGGAGGATGCTCTTGCTCAGCGTAGAGGCAGTATTACTGGTGAAGGACAAGAAAGCCGTCGCCCCTCGATTGCTCCAGCGGTTTCAGAGTACCTCAAGACACATTAATTTGTTACTCTCGCAGCAAAACTAGGAATCCTGCACTTGAAGTTCAATATCTCCCAATGGTCTGCCATCGTCGTCATGACTCAATGTAAATAGTTTTATAGTTATAAGACGGCCGATGATCGAATTAATCCACGTCATTTTGAGAGCATCTTGCATAAAGACCGTGCTCTTGAATGAAAAGCGCTTAATAATGGCCAAGCGCGCATGCTATATGAAACTATTAGCCTGATGCTCCCAATTGCTGTGACTCCAAGGTAGGACAAGATTTAGTGCTCTGCTGTAGCAAAGCGGGGCCGCGGGGTCGGAGAAGCGCATTCCCCGCAAATTTATCACATGCGGAGTGCTGTCCCCTGCAAAACTACGGTATGTACCCTGCTGCTTGCCTGCAACTTGATCCCTGGCCCCATCTCGCAGGAGCTAGTTCATAGAATTATACGAGTCCATTTTCCTTCGATATCATTCTCCCTTGCTAGACCTCCAAGGCGATTGCATTCGCAGGATGCGGCCTCGTTCTGCTTGCACAGCATGCCGGTATATGTGACATGTCTCGATTAAGGCTCCAAGAATGGACGATTGACGATAAAACTTAGAATACGAAGACGACGATGTGATTTTGTTGCGGACGGTCCTTCATGCACGTGGTGCCAATCTCGCCACTTACATTGCTCGTTCGCTCATCCAGAACCGAATGGTGATGGCACAGCGCTTTCCATGGCACCAAAACCGGTGGCGCCATATGAGCCACCAGGGCCAACCAGTGACACTGAGCAGAGTGTGACAGAGGGCATTCATTTACCCTCGAAGTCAACCTGTATGGAGCTGATTGACTTGTATTTCCAGTACATCCACGACACCTTTCATTCGTTGTTTCACCGCCCAAGCCTGGTCCAGGACTTCCTCGATGACACATTGCCTCCTGTATTGCTGTATGGGATCATCAGTAACTCAGCCCGTTTCTCTAACGACCCATGCTTCGCAAACATGGATCCAAGGATCCGGGGTCGCCCGTTTGGAAAACACGCGCAACGTCTTCTGGATCTACGAGACATCTCGTTAACGACGATACAGGCTTGTGTATTGCTTGGCGCATTTGTTGTTACAGAGGGAGAAAGCGCTGCAGAAGCTGTCTTTTACGGTGCCGCATGCCGTACCGCACTTCTCTTGGACTTGCCCAATATGTCAGCGTCCTCGCAACTAGAAGAAGAGGTGCACCGACGGGTATGGTGGACCCTATGCATGATCGATGTATGGTCATCGAAAGGCGTCGGCATACCATGCGCATTAGAGCCTCGCGAGAATATTCCGTATCCCATGGAAGAGACTAGATTTTTGCGAATGAGACGAAATGGGACACAATCCCCCCTCCTTCAGACCGTATCTCACGATGCCCCATCACTCCTTACACAGATGATAAAACTGAACAACATCCTCTTCGACATATCTTCGCTGAATGATAAAGCCGCGACTGCAACCTCGCCATATTCCGATTACGACACGAGCCATCATGATGCCGTCAAAGCCTTAAACGAAAATCTACAAAGATGGGTCGATAGCATCCCTGCCGAAATGCAGGACACACCAGCAAACATGATCCGTTACGCCGCACTAGGTCTCGGCCACATGTTCGTGGCCGTCTACTTGGGTTATTACCACTATGGTGTCTTATTAAACTATCGCTATCTGCATGCCGACGCTCGCGAGATGAATATCGTAGCCGGTGTGCACGCGGACAAATGCCGGCAATTCTCCACAAGTCTCTGCGAGATCCTATATCGCGCGTACTCGACACCTGGTTGTGAAGTTTACTACACAATGGTCGGACATGTCCTGGTGATCGCCTCGACCGTGCAACTGCACATCCTCATGTTTGGGACCGATGAGGAAGAAATACGTGCCGCGCGACAGAGGTTGGAGAAAAACTTCGCAATTCTGAGTCAACTCCAAAAGTTTTGGCCGACACTGGACGTATGCGTCACTCGTTTCAAGGAATTTCATAAGGCATGTGAGAAATCCAGCGAAGCAACTTTTCGCATGGACCAGTGGATGTTGCGATTCTTGTTTGAATTCGCAAATCCAGTTGGGGAAAGGGACCCTGATAATCTCGCGGAGCCGGAATCATGGTCAATGGAGGATTTCGGCCTCAGCTCACTTGATGTAGCGAACATGGGTTAGTACGGTTTTATTGCTGAAAATTAGACACACTTGTCCAGATACTATGGACAGGAAAAGGTTTATAACTGGAGCATCTACTTAAGTATTATGTTGCGAATCGCGTCGTTGTTTCAATTTTCCCCTATATCTCTATAAGTAACAGCCCTAAGGTCTAGTCCACCGTCGCATGGTGACCACGCGGCCAACGCCTTACCGGATGGGGGGCTAGCGCCCTTCTCTCATTGGCTGCATTATGGCTGCCTAAGGCGCTAAGGCGGCTATGGTAAGCATATGGCTTCTTAGCATGGTGTTGCATGTGAGTGCCTAGCTAAGCTAAGCCATGCGAAGGAATCGCTGTTGTGCAGCGTACAAGAAGGAAAAAGGAAGAGATTATTGTGCGAAATATTGCATTGATTG